>NC_089765.1:39964409-40006909 GCF_040412425.1 Macrobrachium rosenbergii | reverse complement strand
ATAAAGGCAATGCCACTAACGAAGGTGAAACGACGGAGTGGTACTAGGCCTTTCTACTTACTGTCCTTTACTTAGCAGACTATATTTATAAATAGTATATATATATATATATATATATATATATATATATATATATATATATATATATATATATATATACACTTTATATATTATACAGCACTCGTATGAGTGAGAGAGAGAGGAGGAACGGTTGAGGGTTTCTAATTAAAACCAAATATCAAAAAATTCCATACGATGAGCTACAGCTAAATTAACCCTGAGGTAAATCCTTATTACACTCACCAAGGGGCCGCCTCATATGCGACACTAATGACGAGGTAAACTCGCACAGGAATTGCCTCTCGGTAAAGAGATCTGACAGGCAAGCTCTTGAGGATGTTCACTGCATCTGACAGACTATACGAGATACGAGTGCAAGCTCTTTGTGTATTCTGCTTTATTACAGATGTGCCTTATGGAATTTCAGAGGTCAGGTTTACTTCGCCCATTTTTCTGACGCACAAGAAGCAAAGCAGGATAATAACTGTAAATCAAAGGGTTCGGTTTATAAACGCTTGCATAAGAGAAGATAATATTTTATTGCCCATTTGTTGTTACTTTTAACTATAAACTAAACGGTAACAAAGAGTACTTTAACACTGGGGATAGTATAAGGCAATATTGCCCATTGTTACTGAAAGGAAGAATAAGAAGGTTATAATTACATTAAATGTAGAAACACAGAGAGAGAGAGAGAGAGAGAGAGAGAGAGAGAGAGAGAGAGAGAGAGAGAGTAGGTTAGTTCTGAAGATTTTTGATTGAAGTGATATCTGGAATCGCGTCATATTCCAGAACACCACACAAAATATAGGTCATAAGCTAATAATTTTCTTGTAATACGGTCGGAGCGAATAAAATATGCACAACAGAAAAGGTAAGATTACAAGGTGGAAATGGAAAAAAAAATCACATAATGAACCTCACGTCATTCCTATTATTAGACACTGAATAATATTCGATTATGCTTACTATATTTTTTCTTTTGAAAAATGTCATTACTCGTCAGTCAAAGGTAAGATTTTTATAGGAGAGATTAATATTCGGTTCATCAACGACTTATTGCGTACTTCAACTCATGAAGTCTAATTTAATAAAAACTAGCTTTGAGAAAAAAGAAAAAGACACAGATCTATCCCAAACTGATACAACAGAATAAAAAAAAACTATACCAAGGGTCGAGGCCAGTTTCCGTTTTTGATTACAACAATATCACCGCTGGTTTTTATTCGAAACACGACACTGACCACCAGTGATTCTTTCATCAAGACCTTCGTTAACCCTTTCACAATACGAAGTTCCTCTCCATTCCAATATTCTTGAAGTCAAAAATCCTTGGGCGCTTTTTCTTTCCGGAAGTCAATTTACCTTTGATTAAAAACTTATCAGGGGAAAAACGTACCCTGGTTTTCGGGTGCTGTAAACAGAGGCAGAGGTTGTATTGGAACGCAGAGTTCCAGAATCAAAATGAAAAGCACCTTGTTAAACAAGCACTCTTTGAAGGGGGGATTAATATCTCCTTTAATTGTGGTTACTCTCGTGCCCTTTAATGTTCAAGAATACTTATCATCGTCCTACCATAGATGGCTCACATAAAAGGTTCTGGGCAAATTTGAATCCTGACTGATCCCCCCTTTCCTATAATTATATTCACTCTGTTTCAAGTTATTCTATTCTTTGAGTAACTATTTCCCCTAAATCTATTCTTGCCCAATGTATCTGCTTAAAGGTGACATTTTCCATAAGCTATGTGTTTTAGTGCAACCACTACCACAAACCAAAAAACTTCAAATTTTCTGTGGATTCTTACCCACCTACAAGTCACAAAAACACACTGACTTTGATGTGACCTCACTAAGGCCACGACAGATGATAAATGAAAACTTTTCATATAAAATACAAGAACTAAAATAAAAAATAACTAAAAAAGCAGGCAATTAGAATAAAGGGCATAACGAAGCCTACCTACCTAGACAAGGTATCCTACCAATTTTCGACATAATTCTGCTGTTACCGTACCGACAGTTCTGAAAGGACATATCATTAGTCCTACCGGTAACCGGTGCACCTACAAACTTCTAATTTTGTGGAGAGAAACACCGCACTACAACCCAGTGATGGTCACTTTAGTATAACCCATTGCTCTGGAGGACCATATTGCTCTATTGCAGGACACTGAAGTTTAACTTGATTCAAACATAGTGCATTATTCAATAAAAATCCACTTTCTGTCCTTCAACGTGAAAATACCAATAAAACAGTCAACGGTCCCATGATATTAAGCAAGTCCCCTTTCACCAAATCAAGCAAGATCAGTGCGTAAATCACTTACAAATAACATTAATCCAAACAGTAAACTTAGCAAGTGAAAGTCGGTCTGACCCTTTATATACCGTATATGGTATCACTTTCCTCTCCTTCCACTGCAACTGGGCAAATCCTTTCCTGTCCGGCTTTCCGTTTTAACAATCTGACAACTTCATCCTTCTGATAAGGTACTCCCAAATCCTCTTTCCGCGACTTTTGTTAAGAAAGGCAGATGACCTACATGGTCAAGAGAAATCCTTTTGGGATTTGACTTTCATCAGCAATTGGATTGGGGCCGTCTTTTCAAAGTCGCTGGGGCAGAGGGCCCACACACACAGTTTTACGGTCATCCAGGCGGTTACTTACAGTTCTTCATGGTGATATCAGTCCCCTTTTTTTCATTCTTTTATTGTCATTCAGTGACTCTATAGTTAAGATTAACTGCTTTGTGTTGACAAATCTAACAGATACAAAGCTGTAAATCTCTTATACCTTTTCCCTCGTGCAGTTAAAATACAATTTCTTCGTGCCTTTGTATTTAATCTCGTTCTGTCTGCAAATCTTTCAGTTTATCAATATGGCTAACCTACTATTTCTCGATGTGCTCTTGTTACAGATACGATTCTCATTCTATGTATTACAAGCGCATGTTCACTTTTAGGAAACATGAATCCCCATTGATTATGAATAAATATGTGAAAATTCAAAGCCACCAAATAATGCCAAAATAATACTTTGTAAAAGGCCAAAATAAAATCTGTATTAAGATTTAATTTTTCAACGACGATTCCCAGAAACGAAATACACTGCTGAAACAAATTAAATCCACCTGCCGTGTTGAAAATTTTATTTAAATTTAATGATTTATTGTGAACCACTGTGGACTCAAAGACAGAAGTATGTTAGGTATAAAGCGGAAAAAAGGAATGAAATCTTTCTCTTTTTCCCTCTCTGTTTGAAAGGATAACAGAGGACAAAAAAGAAAAGTCTAAATATTGTACAAGAAACGTTCAATTCTTCCCAAAAACGAGACGCTATAAGATAAAAATACACAAAGTAAAAATTAAACGACGGCGAAGCGCGGAAATTGCTGTCCTCGAAAGTTCTACAAACATCTAATCTCGTTTTGAATTTCCGGTGTCGACGATAAAAAAAAAAAAAAATGGTGAAAATGCGACGGCAACAGTTTTACGGTTTTAATGACGCTAATGACGCATTCGAATAAGTCCCTCTTCCACTGGAGACTCGATTCACACCGAGCATAAAAAAAAAGATTTCCAAACATGCAACCACCAAGGGGATCCGACATTAATTTCCATTTATATGTTATCGGTTATTTCCCTTAATCACTTAAGACCCGCGATATTTTTTGAGCAGCAATTCACAAGGAAATAATTCCCTTGGAACAAGAGCTTATTACAGATAATAATGTCAGAAGAAACAATGTCTTATTTCCGAAGTGTCTCTCCGTAGAGCCGAAAGGCATTCGCTAATCACAAAATGGCCATTAAATAACTGGGTATATTCTGCAGTTATATTTATCAATAAAGTTTCCCGTTCTTCATATACAGTAACATAGCCCATTATATATATATATATATATATATATATATATATATATATATATATATATATATATATATATATATATATATATATATATATATATATATATATATATAATATTTATATTTATATCACCCCAAGCGAAAAATAAGACTTTGTGTAGGTCTCCTGTTTTATACCTGTGGTGATGATATAACAATAATAATAATAATAATAATAATATTCTTTATATCGGCTCAGGGCCATATACATGGAATATACAAAGTAAAGACAATACAATATACACAACCTTGAAATACGAGATAACATGATAAAAATGATAATCGGCAATGTCCACAAAGTTGTTGAAAATGTAGAAAAAATAGTATTCATAATAATGGTTATGACAGTAATAATATTGAGAATAATGGAAAAATATTTAAAATAACAATTTAAAAAACAGATTGCATACAATTAATTTCCAGCTAGGGACCTTAGGTGGCTACAGATGTCAGGTCCAGAGGGCTAGATACGAAAAGTGAAAAAAGCAAACTCAATAATAATAATTACATTAATAATAAAAATAATAATATTAATAAACGTAGAAATACAACAACAACAACAACAATAATAATTATAATAATAGTAAAAGATTCTGCAGATGACACTTAATAATTGCAAAAATAGAGATCAAGTATACACACTACACAGCAACTCGGCCACCCTTGTGCAACGGAAGTTAACGTCACATACGGAACAGACCTCCTCATTATCCCATCTTTCCCGCATTTTAGATCTTCTTTTTGCTTCATTGCTTAGGATGCTTTGTATGAGCGAATTGCTGCTGTTTCTCAGTCGGGTGATTAGACTGAACATTGTTCGGCTAACAATGATTTTTAAATTATCCAGGCGGTTTTCTATGAACATCTGCGTGGCGGAGTGATAGAGGAGAGTGTTTGTGAGGCGTCTCAGAATGTCATTGTGTACAACAGTGATACGTCTCTGGTCTCTCGGGTATACAGTAGTTCGTCCAACGGGAACACCCATATACACTGTAGCAGTACGAGCGGAAGAGCAGCAGTTTCGTGTCTCGGTGAGACGTATCACTGTTGTACACAATGACATTCTGAGACGCCTCACAAACACTCTTCTCTATCACTCCGCCACGCAAATGTTCATAGAAAACAGTTTCGTGTCTCGGTGACAGAAGGCAAACCTCCTTGCAATCATGTTGCCAGTTGCACATAGTTTACGACGCCTCTGTTGTATGTCTGCCGTATCTTTTAGGTCGTCCATGATGACGTGGCCCAAAAACGGACATGCACGCACGAATTTCAGGCGATGATTTCCGAGAAAAATTTGTGGTTCTGCAATATGCTTAAGCGATCTCGGAAGCAGCGACATGCACTGGGTCTAGGTTTCGTTGTATAGGATATCAAATTCCTCTGCATATCTGCGGCAAGTGTCAATTAGTCGCTGGAGACCTTGCACTGATGGGGAAATCAGAACCATATCTTCGGCGTAACAGCGGTTGTTGCGGTTGTTTATTGTTGTATAGCTGATAGTATCCGACGGGGAGTGAGCTCAGTCTGACATTCACGGCATCTGTGTACGTATTAAACATGTATGGAGAGAGAATGCCCCCTTCCCGGAGCCCGTTTAGGGAGCCGGAGGTGTACGTCAATACGTTACCCCATTTGACACAGAATTGCTGTGCGGAGAACCAGTAATATAAAATGGCAATTAAATATAGAGTTGTGCCTCTATTGTGCAGCTTCAGGAAGAGCTCCAGGTAGTTTACTCTATCAACGGCTTTTCTTACATTTACAAAACATAGGAAAAGAGGAGAGATTGAGGACAGGTAATAGTTCAGCAATTCTTTCAGGATGTACATGCAGGTGTCGGTTGAGTAGTTTACTTCAAATCCGAACTGATTGTCAGTAGTGTGTAGAAAGGGCAGAAGTCTCACTAGAAGAACGGGCTCAAGTATCTTCGACGCAATTGTAGCAACTGCAATCGGGCGATAATTGCCAGGGTCAACTGCATCCTTTGGCTTGTTTTTGATTAATGGTATTAAGTGAACTAAGAATAAATATGTACAGTCACAAAACGAAAATGAAAAACTTGAATATTAGCCCTGGCCTGTTTCCTATCGAACCTCTATTATGCTCTTTTCTTAAATCCGACTTACCTGAGGTCATCAAGGAACTGACCTCATAGGAAGCTCATGTCCTATGTAAATACGATGCATGCCCTTTTTCTTTCATTATGAGTCTGACAATTTCAGTTAGACGAAGGTGCTAGCTCTATTCAGTATTTCATTTTTCCTTTCATTGGATATCTACAGTATATATATATATATATATATATATATATATATATATATATATATATATATATATATATATATATATATATATATATATGCATATATATAAATATATATATATAATATACTGTATATGCCTAGATTAAGCCATTGCCTTTAACAGGTGTGGCTCCCGACAATGATCACTGCCATACTGACACTTTACCTGCTGAATCGTAGATGAACTCCCAGCGTTAAAAAACGGGATTTAGTTATAGGATTGATTCCTAGACGAATTATACACTGAATGAATCCTCAAAACCCCGGGGCTCAGGCATTTTCAGCCAATCAGCCCTTAGAGCAGTGAAAAGAAAGAGTTGTAGTGGTTAGGTAATGAGAAAGAGATCCAGAAAATAAATAAGATGAGGTATAAGGGATCTAAAGGTGAAACTTGGGAAAACTCCACATTTACACAAAAGAATGATAGTTACTGCAGTTAAACAACAAGAAAAGACCAAAAGTTAGGTGAACTAGCAGGCGAAGGGACTGCAAACACCCTTTAGAAATACTTGAAGTTCATAATGTGAGCCGCACTAACGAACCTCCGGGACGATTGTAGGAGAGGAGGGCCGGACAGCCATGCTCTGTAAACCCACTGTTGCTCTGTCGACTTAAGAAGTGGATTATGTCGGATGTGATGAGCCACAACCAGAGTGAAAACGGTCATGGGAATACCAGCCTCACCCCAGACGACCTGCTGAGAACAGAAGGGCTAACATCCTCTGCAGCCAGATCCTCTGAGGTGTGGAGGTTGAATTGCAAATTAAAAGAATAAGGTTCAACATGTTGATTTTAATTGCTAGCCAAGTACAGATGGAGAAAGAACTGACAAAATAAGAAATGTGCAGATGCGCATAAGTAGTTAAAAGGTTACCGAACGTGAAAGATGAACCACGGTTTTGAGACGATTTCGTCACATGGTAAGGACTATTTGTTGACAAAAAAATGGAAAAAAAGATTAGGTTTATAACTCTGAAGTGTTAAAAGGATGGAAATGAGAATGAGAAATTCTCTGGAGCCATCCTTGTTAGGGGCAAACTGCTTAATGTTAATATATAATACATATATATATATATATATATATATATATATATATATATATATATATATATATATATATATATATATATATATATATATATATATATATATAAAGTATATATATATATATACACTACAGGAGCAAGCCAGTTGATTAGAGCAAATCATGCGTGTAACTAATAATACCAGCTGGAGAAAACACATAAAAAGTAATTAAAAATATATATATTATATAAGCACAATTACCCAGTAAAAGTCAGTTACTCGGCCTGTTTGTCTAAACCGGCCAGTTATAAATAAATTCACAAGCATTACTATCCCAAAAAAGACATTACTAACAGGCGTTTTTATAAACAACTAAGAAACGTTTTTAGAGAATTTCGCCAACCCCTCATTTAAATCCCACTGGTAGGGTTTTCATATCAATACTCCCATCAACATTTACGTAAATAACATCTTGCAAAGGGAAATAATAATAAAAGCAACTGAATAACAGCCTTCTCCTCTACTTGAGAGTAAGGTAAAAATATGAAAGCAATCAAGGGAAATATAAACTGCATTCCCTTTCACATTCTATTAATTAAATAACTACACAGTGGAACAGCCGGAACACCTGCGACCCATGTACACCAAAGCTTAACTCTTTTTACATGTAAATAAAAAAAAATTGTGAAACAATTCATTTAGTGGTGTTGGCCTGACTTCAAAGTAAATATTATTTGGCTCGTATATAAGTGGCACTTCAGTGACGTGTGAGGGCGCTCAGGAACTTTCATTGCCCATGAAGTTCCTATTGAAGGCGAAAGTTAAAGTAGAATAACATTAGCAATAATAATAATGATAATGCAGCCTCACAACAGCAACGAAAAAACGATAAATACGGCCATAAAAGGCGTCACTTCACTATTTATTAAGCTAATGAATACGCACGGCCACACTAACAAAATACTTCAAATACATAAAAGCTTGAAGCTCTATACCAATTTACATGTGTATACGCTGTGATCAACTATGTGATTGTGCCGCCTGTAAAGCAAAATGCAATCAATTTACTTTTCTATTCTTCAACTATGGAATGAAAAGAGGTAAACAAGGATACCTGATGTTCATAAATTAAAGAAAAGCAATATAATAACAGTGCAATTGTGCAGCTATATAAACAGACATAAATCCAACCTTGGTTTTCAATTCGGCAATATCAGGAAGGTGTTACTAAAGGTTATTCTTGCTGCCTTTATATCCAAACTGACATATTTTTGGTTTACTTTCACCTTTCGTTGCAATTTCTCAAGACATCGTATCAAATCTAGACAGAATTTGCTTTCGGAGTCGAACAAATCATTACTATCGACGGACAATCATCGCAACAAAGGCCATACATAAACTCACAATGTTAATGTTACGTGCAGTCGTAACAGCAACGATCACGAAACTGCCCTTATCAAAACAAAATACAACGAAATATGAAAACACAATGATAGCGAGTCAAAAGATCATAATTCATCGACATCTAAATTCGAAATGCCACCGAACTTTAACAAACTGTAGATATATCAGAAATTTAAGAATAGTTCAGTTTAGTTAACACCTTAAAAAAGTTGAACTTTGGTAATAATAACTTCTTTGTGCCTTAGTAAAAGGTAAGATAGCACCCAAGTAAAACAGGTGTCCAGCTCCACCTGTTCTTCACCTGTTTCTTGAGTGCATTCCCCTTCTTCAGAATAGAATATTCACGACGGTGGCGAAAAAGAAAAATAATTTCGAGAAATAACAATGCATAAAAGCAACTGCAGAAGATGAAACAATAAACCTTAGTGGCCAATTCTATTATAAACTACGGAAAGGAAGGAGGAATAAAATAATAAACACGACTATAAAAAAAGATGAAAACAAACAGAATAAAGTATCAAGTTTCGATTTCCGCGAAAGCGACTCAATAACAAAAACAAAGCCTCAACACTGAGCCTTCAAGGTGAGGGACACAAGTAGCCAGTTCATAGTCAAGGAATTTCTCTCTCTCTCTCTCTCTCTCTCTCTCTCTCTCTCTCTCTCTCTCTCTCTCTCTCTCAGAAACAATAACTTCGTTAAACATTTTAAAGGCACAACTCGCACTTTTCTTGGCAAGTTACTTAAGTAATCTCGAGGCAAAGTGAGGGAGCATGGTAAGGAATGTTAAGAAGGATATGCAGCTCTAGTTGATTGTTAAAACTGAAACAGAAAAAAAATTGTCATAAGATGTACAAACGAATGAACAAAACATAAAAATGGGGAAAATATGAACAGACAAATATATGAAATATTCTCCCTCTCTCTATCAAACACACAATCACACATTTCATGTGTGGGAGAGAGAGAGAGAGAGAGAGAGAGAGAGAGAGAGAGAGAGAGAGAGAGAGAGAGAGAGAGTTATGATAGTCAAACTATACAACATTTATGCTTTCAGGGTAATTCCGACCGAGGCATAATAATACAAAAGGATTCCTGCAAAGCACGGTCCTATAGCAAATGAATTATAACGAAGATCTATCTAACATGAATAACAATATATCAGTCTTTACAAAAACTGTTCAATAAGCATTAGGTACAAATTGAGAACAGGCAACAACGAAACGAGAGAAAAGAATCACATGAAAAAAAAACACCAAAGTAATGTTATCCAACTAATAATGGATCGAATATCATCCAAGAAAATCAAATAAACACCAAGTACCTCGGGAGGCAAGGCTTGTTTGCATGCCTGAGAGGCCCCAAAAGTTACGAACCTGAATTTGATAATGCATCGCTTGGGACACCTTTTCAGCGAAGGTAGGCATTCTGAAACCCGGCAGTAATTTCGCTATTCATCGTTTGCAAGACATTGATGGGCATGAGAACTGCCTAGAAAATTAGGAGTAGGGGAATTTTGGATTGATAAAGCTTCGCAGGTAAAGCACGTATTCTTACAAATCGCCTCTCAAAGCTTGTTCTATCACCTAAAGGATGGATGTAAATAAAATATCATGGGTTGATGGTCAAGGTCACAAAAGGTCAACTTTTTATGTAATTCGGGGTAACCTACAATACTACCCTCGAAATTCAACAAGTAAATGATCTATTCATTTATTGGTGGATTCTGGTAGAGTGCACAGTTGGAAAGTTTTTGTAACAAATACAGAGAAATAACTCTCGTCTAGCCCTTTACAGCCCAAATGTAAAAAGGTCCAAAAATAGTAAAAATGGCCCTCGGTGGTAAACATTACAAAAGAATCCAATTGGAATAATTGGATAGTGCATAAAATTACTCATAAGCACTGAAATTAAAGACGGGTAACAATTCATAATGATTTTTTTTAATGAAAATGCCTAAAAGATTTTTCAGGGTGAAGCGTTATTGGAATTTCCACAAGGGAATCCCCGTTTTCGGTTTCAGGATATAGTCAAGCCATTCAAAGGCTGGTCGGTTTACACAGAAGTTATTATGGATTTCTAGGTCTTTGAAGTGCCAGTCCATGCTTCTACTATCATCTTTCTGAAAAAACCATTCAAAATTTGACAGAAACACATTTAGTTTAGAAATAAATGCTTGCCATAGGAACCATCTTGCATACTTGTTCTGAAAAAAGAATGAAGAGATAATCACTTCACAACATTCATACCCAGTAGGCTGTTCCTATCATATGTAGTAGGTTGTTTCTCTATGTTCATGCGTCTGTCGTATTGCACAGACAGTTTTTATCTTAACCCCCGGTGTGGCAACCGGATTTAAAATAAAATTGATAAATAAGAAAATAACAGGCAAGTCAATCTTCTAAGGCAGGCTACCATGTGAGAACGCCTGTGTAAGTGTATTGACATATTCCAGTAAACCATAAGTACTTGAATTGTACACACACAAGAATTAATTTGTAGAAGTGGTTTTAACTGCAAGCATTAACTTTCAAACTAAAAGTCTCCCGTCGCTGAAATGGTGCCCCAAGTGATGCATTGTCAATTTAGGTTAGTAACTCTGAGGAGCTCTCATACATGCAAACAAACCTTAGCTACGGGAATGATGACTAAGTCAAGAAATACCGAAAGACGTTTGATAAATGACACCATGAAAACAGAAAATAAGGTAAGACACAGAAATGAAGAACAAAATAACAACACCGAGAGGGCTCAAATGCCTACCATAAAAAAATATAAAACCAAAACCCATTACCAAGAATTTCAATACAAACTTATCATATAAAGGAAACGCTGGGACAATGCAAAGATCGTCCACATTTGAACTGAATAATACTGATACCAGAGTTATTACATGTATGGTTCGAATATTCCAGATGTACAATAGCATTCGCTAAACTATATATTTTACTTCTAGACCAAAGTTCCAGTTTTCAAAAGTATGAACAGTTCTAATAACTTTCGTATGATTTTATTGTTAACAAAGACCGTCCCTTAGCGTACACCCTCCCCAACTGGTTTAAACACCATCAAGCATATATATATATATATATATATATATATATATATATATATATATATATATATATATATATACATATATATACATACCTATATCTATATATATCTACATTATATATATATATATATATATATATATATATATATATATATATATATATATATATATATATATATATATATATATATATTACTGTGTTGAAGCCCTTACCATTACTTAAGGATAACACTTTTTCAGTATCCCTGCACCTTTCTTCGATTCGTCAGTTAAAGTGTGTGTGTGTATGTGTGTGTGTGTGCGTGTGTGTATATACGGACAGGTGCCTATGTGTTGATGTGAGTAGAGAGAGAGAGAGAGAGAGAGAGAGAGAGAGAGAGAGAGAGAGCCCTCGATAAATGAATAACGTCATCTATGCATAAGAAATAGCCATGGGACACCTTTACTTAAACAAGTTCCGCTCGAGTTCCCTTCAAAAGAACATGAAAGGGAACTCTTAAAGAGGGGAAACTCCCTTCAATGAAGTTATCCCTACTTACAATGAGGAAACACTTTAAAAGGCTATTCAGGAGAAATTCCTTAAAAAGAGACGTAGCTGAGAAAGAAGAGAATGGCTGCCTGACACACACACACACACACACAAAACTGTTGGTTATTTACAAGAACAAAAGTGAGGGCAGAAAAATGCTATCAGTAAAAAGAGCCAGTATTTTCCTTACAAATGCACTGCGCTTTATCAGCTTAACCCTCTCACTTTTTATTGCTATCCCATCCTCTTTGGGTTGGGCAACATGACATACTTTGTCCCCTTTAAGAGAGAGAGAGAGAGAGAGAGAGAGAGAGAGAGAGAGAGAGAGAGAGAGAGAGAGAGAGAGAGAGAGAGAGAGAGAGAGATGTACGAGCAGAACCTTCTGATCGTTTTCCTACACACATTTAACCCTTTTATCCCACGAAATATATTTCATTATTACTGATCAAGTGAAAAGCCGTAAACGAAACATCACACTAAATTTCAAATATACTTTAAGTAATTACTGAATTTTACTTGAAAATGCCAAGAGAATTTCAAGATCCTGAAATGCAGTTCATTCTCTGGAGATCGCGTTTACTCTCTTTCGTTATGCATTCCTACCTTCGTCGGCAGCTGGTCCTTTCATTATATCTTTAATGCCTCACCTTCATTTGAATGAAAAGTGAATGAATTTCTTATGTACAGAAACATTTGTATTGAGGAAAATGAAGATGGAAATCCCCTCCTTGTATGGCAAAATAAAATATTGTTACTGTATAGTTGCAGAAAATATGTCACATACTACAGTGGGTATCATTTACATATTATTTGGATTATACTCTGCGGCCGAATTTTCATTAAACACGGACTTCTTTTGCTACTCTAAATGGCATATTATCCAAGTTAATAGAAAAATAATATTATTCTTCTTCAACTTACGTAGTGCCTGATTTCAAGTCGAACCATCAAATATATCAAGATGAATAACAAATAATCCTGTAATAGACAAGCTTGAATGTCATAAGGTTGCTGTCTTGAAGATATGCATTCTATAACATACAGTGCCAGTAAACTGGGAATTATTGACACTAATATATTTATCCGTTGGCCTTCATTTCATTAAGTGTCTGTAAACAATGACATTTGACCGTGGTTGAGGGAAAACAAAGGAGAAGATCGACGGACACTTTTCTTTGGAATCTTCAATCCAAATACAATCTCTCTCTCTCTCTCTCTCTCTCTCTCTCTCTCTCTCTCTCTCTCTCTCTCTCTCTCTCTCTCTCTCTGTATATATATATATATATATATATATATATATATATATATATATATATATATATATATATATATGTGTGTGTGTGTGTCTGCGTGTGTGTACTGTACATGGGTTTTCAAAATACGTGTATGTACTGTATATATATATATATATATATATATATATATATATATATATATATATATATATATATATATATATATATATATATATATATATATATATATACTGTATATATAACGTGTGTGCAATAATCCAAATCGTGCCGTGTCACCTGTCTTCCTGTCAAGTACAACATGATGGGGATGTCTGGGCATTAATGGAATGAGCCTTGATGTCCTATTTTCCGTGCAACTGGAGGCTGATGATATATTGCGAGTACAAAATACACATATACATTTCAGCATACATACAAGCTTGAATAAAAATTCGACGTTTAAGATACAGGTATGTATGTATGTATGTATGTATGTATGTATGTATGTATGTATGTATGTATGTATGTATGTATGTGTGTGTGTATGTATGTATGTATGTATGTATGTATGTATGTATAAATAAATAAATAATATATATATATATATATATATATATATATATATATATATATATATATATATATATATATACATATGCAAATAAATAGAAGTACACGGACAAATAAACTACAAATTACATAAGAGACAAAAAACAACTAGAAGCCTCGAACGTTGCCGCATCCATTCTTTCATCAGAATAGGAAGCGCCAAGAAAGTATCCCCCCAGCCGCAACACAAAGCTTGTAAAGAGAGAGAGAGGGAGAGAGAGAGAAAGAGAGAGAGAGAGAGAGTCCGCATGCCAGTCGGTTTTAGTTTTCACTGGAGAGAAATAATGACGCTTCTAACACGAATTCGACTCCTCCAAACAAGAGCAGGAAACGACGATAAATGTACCTTCACGGGGAGAAGAATAGAGAGAGAGAGAGAGAGAGAGAGAGAGAGAGAGAGAGAGAGAGAGAGAGAGAGAGAGAGTACACCACAAGGAAATGTGGCAATTTTGAGGACAGATAACAATTGAAATTAAACCCAATAATAGGCAGAGATGGATTCTAACACGTCTTTTACTAGAAAAATGAATCATTCTTATCAAAGCAAATATAAACACGATTACAAAGATTTTTTTTTTTTCAAATTCACATACCTGCTCATTCATTCATATTTCATGCGTTACATAATAACAATGCATTTTAGGTTCTTATGTAAGAAACAAATTCAAGTGTACTTCTTGAGGGGAACCTAGTTCTTAAAATTAAAAAAAGTACTTTCATGTGTATATATACATTGTACATCTATGCATACTATTACGTACGGAAAATAATATTATAAACTAACAAAGCTGAGCTGCGTAACATCTCAACTGACCAAATGAAAATTAGTGCGGTTTAAATTTCCTACGTAACTCTAAATGACACTTTCTGATTTAATTGATTACCAATACCTTTCTTTCCGCACAAAAGCCACTCTAAAATGTGTGTACGCGTAATTATCCTGTATTTATTGTGGTCGTTTCGCAACCACAGCGATTCTATAATTACCTCAAGGCTTCATTATTGACAAGTTTAATCTGCTGTTAATTTTAAGACATCTTTTTATTTATATTAAGCTTAAATGAACTCCGACTTTTCTGTTATTTAAAGAAACCATTTCAAATGAACTGTAAAACATTCAGCTCCTAACCCAAACAATGGATCCAGTCTTAAATATGAATCAGTGTAGGAAGCAGCTTCAACTACTAACGCCACTACACTTCCTCTGTTTTCCTTCCTCTGTGGAGTACAAGTATATCTGGACAGATTCCGTTCTGTATTTTAACTTAAACAAAAGAAAAAATACATTCAAATACCTTTTTACTTTATTTTTACAATAGCCAATTTAAACTGTGAATGCGTAATTAAACAGTATTTATTCCGGTCGTTTAGCAAACTTTCGATAATTATCTCAAGACTCTATCATTGCCAAGTTTAAATCTGCCCGTTGATTTTCAAGCTTCGCTGTACTTACAATTTGTTTTGATGGTAAGCTTAAATGAACTGCAATTTTTGTGCTGATTAAAAAATATTCATATTAACCGAAACATTCAGCGCCATGCCTCATTCAATGGGTCTAGTCACAGCATAAATCTGAATAATCATCGGAGTAGCCTTGACGCTTCCTCTGTTTTCCTTTCGTTGTGGAAATACAAGTATATAAGAATGGACTGACTCCTTTTTGAATTTTCATTTGAACGAAAGAAAAAATGCATCCAAAGGCCTTATGCACTGCCAAGAGCAGAAAATTCTGCCAGCTGTCTTTTGAAGGATGATTCGCTTAGAAAATACATTTCGGCATCAATAGGAATCGGATGAATCGAACGAATAACCATTGTGTACCGTCACAGAAAAAGGAAACATGACAGCAACTTTACAACAATAATTAAAAGAAGTATACCATCTTACAAACACCTAAAAGATTTAAGCTTAGTCGACCATTTAATAAGAAATGAGATTTTACCATCACCAACAGCCAGCCTACAAAAATCCTAAGCATTAGTTAAACCTGGCCAAAGTGATAATGAAACTCCATGTCTCGCGACAGCATTAAAGTTGCATAAGCTTTCAAATTTTCGACATTAAAACGCTCACTTGTTCAGGGTCTGAATGAAATTCGACATTCCATAAACCACCAAGTAAAAAATAAAGTAATGTGTTTTGCTAAGGTAAAGTATTCATTCATTCATGTTAAAAACGATAACAATATTTTTAACAGTTCACCCAATGAATACCGCATCTAAAAAATAAAGAATGAAATAAGAATAGAAAGTATACTTGTACAGCTGAAATTCATCTCTTTAAGAGGATATCATCCCGTGAAATGCAGTAATAATTATAAATATGAACCTTTCGAAGAGTGAGAACTTTCCCTCGAAAAGAGAGGCATCAAACAGAGAACCTCCCCTTCCGCTGGAACATATTCAGTCTTATTAAGAGAATGGCCTCCTTCAACTGAATAATGCTGACGCATGGCACTGCAAAGGAAACCTATTACGTACGAGCAAGATGACCCTTATTCGTCTTTTCCAGAAAGCCGAGTCTTCAATAATGATAACTTACCCTTGATACGGGAAAATTCCGCAAACGAAATTATTTAAAAATCGTGTAATGGAGAACATGAGGAGCGTATTTCTTCCCTTTTAACAAAGGTCATGGTAGGAAAAATTTCTCCCTTTCAAACAAGAATAGGTTCACAAGAGAGAGAGAGAGAGAGAGAGAGAGAGAGAGAGAGAGAGAGAGAGAGAGAGAGAGAGAGAGAGAGAGAGAGAGATTCTGCATGCCAGTCCGTTTTCGTTTTCAACAGAGAGAAATAATGACATTTCCAACACGAATTCGACTCCTCCAAAGAAGAACAGGAAGCAACAATAAATATGCCTTCACAGGACGACACGCTGAGAACACAACACAAGGAAAAGTGAAAATACTGAGGACAGATCATAACTGAAGCACGATGTCTTCATGTGGATTAGAAAAGATGGATTCTGCCAATTCTTTCACTGTCAAGTACTAATAATAACTTTTATTAAGGCATCTAAAAACACAATAAAAAAAAAGTTTTCCAAAATCACATAATTACTTAGATCAATTTTCTAAAAAACAACACACTTATCCAATACTATTGGTACGTTACGAAACATTTACAGGGCAACAGAGTATTTCTGTTCGCCAGATAATATGCATTTGAGGGTCTTTTGCAGGAAACATTAAAGTGTAGCCTATATTGCAAAGGGAAATACAATTCTTAGATATAAAACGGGGTTTTCTTGTATAGGTACATAGACTGAAGGGTACTGTTATGTAGGCTAATAATAACGCAAGCTATCAAAGGCTGAGGTACATAGCATCTCGAATTGCCCAAATGAAAATTAGTTCGGTTTAAATTGCCTTCGCAACTCTAAATGATACTTCCGGATTTAGTTCATTATAAATACCTCTATTTTATTATAAAACCCAATTTTAACTGTTTGTTTAAGGGTAATTAAGCAGTATTTTTTCCGGTCGTTTGCCAGCCTGCAACCAATTCGATAATCACCTCTGACAAGTTGATTTTTCCCAGTTGATCTTAAAGCTTTGTTGCATTTACATCTGATGGCAAACTGAAGTGAAATCCAACTTTTATGGTTCTTAAAAAAATTCTTATGAACTGCAAAACATTCAACCTCATTCAGCCCAATAACTAGCCATAAATATGATTCAATTTCGGGAAGAGCTCTATCCACAGATACCTATACGCTTTCTTCCTTTCTTTCTGGAAGTACAAGTGTATTTTACTGGACTAACTCCTTCTGTACTTTCAGCTGAACAAAATAATAAACTCCATTCAAATGCCTTACGCATTTCTGCGAGGAGAAAATTAAATCAGCCGTCTTTTTAGAAGGAAAATGAACAGAAAATACATTTCGGCATCAATCGTGATTCGATAAAGCAGACGAATAACCATTGCGTCCTGTGACTGAAAAGGAAACACGAAAACATATTTACAGCAATAATTAAAAGAAATATACCTTCATACAAACACCTAAAAGACTTAAGCATAGTCGACCAATCAGCAAGTATCGACATCTTATCATCACCAATAGCCTCCCTACGAAAATCCTAAGCATCAGTTATACCAGGCCAAAGTGATATTGAAACTCCCTGTCTCGTCACAGCATTACAGGCCAAAGTGATAATGAAACTCCCTGTCTCATTAAAGCATTAAAGTTGAAGCGATTCACATGACAAGAGCTAATATAAACAAAGGGTTGATAACAGTCAAGCATGTATTGTGTGAATATCCAAAATATAACCTGCAGCGATTATCAAATTTTGGATGTAGATCAATGAAGGAAATTTTGTCAGAACCTTCTACATTTTCAATAATACCAATTTCAATGTTCATGAGGAACTGTGATTTAATTGATAAAATATAAAAATAAGTAAATAATAAAAATACGAAAACCCTTAGGGCGTCCAGTGAAATTAAAGCAACTAAAATTTAAAATTTTATTTAACTTATTCTGAATTTTAATATACCTTTTTAATGAGTATAAATGGAAACATGAGTATAAATGCATTTACTGTGTGAGTGAGTCCCAGGATGAGAGAGTATGCCTTGTGCAGTTTTTAATTTCATTTTCATTCATTCATCACCGTACCGAATGACCTATTTGGTCCCAGTGCTAGGCCTATGGTCTAGACCTGGCATTGGCATTTCGTCCTAATCCTTCGGATTAGCCCTCTGAGAGCCGATAGTCAGCTCAGTGGTCTGGTTTAACTGTTTTAATGATAATAATTTTAATAATGCATAAGCTTTCAAATATTCTACAATAAAATGCTCAATTCATGAAACCTCGTTTTGGGTCTAAGTGAACTTTGCCAGTCCATAAAGCACTTATTAAAAAACAATGCAATGTGTTTTGTACTGAAAGACATTCATTCTTTCATAAAAAACACTATAACCACTTCTTTTAACTATCAACCTAATGAATACCATATCTAAAGAATAAAGAATAGAATAGAGTAAACCTGCACAGCTGAAATTAATCTCTTCGCGAGAAAACCATCTCTATGATATGGGGTCATCCTCCCGTGAAATTGACGTAATGATTATAAATAAGAACCTTTCGAAGAGCGAGAATTTTCCCTTGAAAAGAGAAGCATCAAACAGAGAACCTCCCCTTCCGCTGGAACATATTCAATCTTATTAAGAGAATGGCCTCCTTCAACTGAATAATGCTGACGCATGGCACTGCAAAGGAAACCTATTACGTACGAGCAAGATGACCCTTATTCGTCTTTTCCAGAAAGCCGAGTCTTCAGTAATGATAACCTATCCTTGATACAGGAAAATTCCGCGAACGAAATTATTTAAAACTCGTGCAATGGAGAACACGAGGAGCGTATTTCTTCCCTTTTAACAAAGGCCATGGTAGGAGAAATCTCTCCCTTTCAAACAAGGAGAGAGAGAGAGAGAGAGAGAGAGAGAGAGAGAGAGAGAGAGAGAGAGAGAGAGAGAGAGAGAGAATTTTAAACCTACTCGTGAAGTTGAGATATATTTCTATCCTTAAATTAACGTTTTTAGTTAACATCCATATATAATGAACTTTTCCAGGTCTTCATCTGTAAACCTACCTATAAGAAGATACTGACTAATGATCGGTTTGCTGCTGATTAATCCAGAATGACGATGGAACGTTATTGGCAGTCATTAGACAAAAGCAGCTTACATGATCAAATTTTGAAATTCCATGCTTTAATCCGGAGAGTATTTAATGTACGATAAACAAATTGATCCGAAAATAATAATAATAATAATTATCATTATTGGTAATTAACCAAACCTTGGTTTGGTTAATTACCTCAGTCACTTTTATAACAGAAAAAACAAAACGAAGTTGAACAGACTTTTTTTATATGGGAAATATTTTCCAAAGCACTCAAGATATTAAACAGGGAAGGGACTTCCCGTCCTTAGCCTACTAATTTTGAAATTGTTAAGCAATGACATGCTTTTTTTCTTCTTATTTTTTTCCAACTCTCACTCTCTCCTCTGGGGCAAAAGACAATAAATTCGAAAATATGAGAAAATTACGTCAGGCTTCTAATATGCAGGCCTGTAAGACAACACCAATCATCCAACCAGGAATCGAATAAAGTTATTTGTGACGTAGAATCCTTTCCTCAAGAAATTTGATTTTAATTATAACACGTTACGATGATTACTAACAAGTCTTACTTCAACTCCGAAAATCCCCAAATAAATAACACGAAACTCCTGTCGACGATATAAGGATGGGCACTCATTTTCACCTGATGATTCCCTTCATCCTTTGTAAAGAAATGTACATCTGTTAATCTCTCATCTTTTATAACACACTCTGCATCCAAATATAGGCTACTGTTTAGGCGCCCATTTCTGACTGACTTTATTTGACCTTTGCTATATTTCTGCTTAAGCAGTCTGTGTGAAGTCAGTTTTAACGCCAAGATACCAAACTGTAATCGTTTTAATGTTGAATTGTTGTAATCTATGAAAGTATGCTTAAAAAATGTGAAAATAACAAAAATAAAAGGTAAAAACAACGAGTTAAATTTAGCCAAACAAAAAATTCTGTATAGGTCTTTGTCGTAACAGATAAACGTTGACAATGAAGTATTAGAGATTCACGAATTGTGTCTCACCAAGCAAAACTACGATAAATTTGTTTTTAAATGCCATACAGGTTAACCTTACTAATGATAACTATTTTTTATTAAGACTTAAGCAGAACAAAAAAAAATAATGATTTTTATAAACTAGTTGCTTACCAATATATTCCTTTGTTTATTAAGGTCATTGCAAGCCCACTCCAGTGCAGAAAAACAGGTAAAGCCAGAGAGTTCTAGTCTGTGCCTTTTGGTCCTTTAAATACAGAGAACTAGACAGAATTATATATGCCATCAATTTTATCCAATAAAAATTTTTGCTGCGCAATCTTTAACATTAAACGAAATTTTTTAAAAATGCTCAATAAAACAAACCTAAAATATTGGGCATTTCAGCAAATAATGGCTTAAATGAAACCGTTTCTGAGTTTATTACTACTGCAGCCAGATAAGCAGGTCTCTTTAATCACTTACCAGAAATATATATATATATATATATATATATATATATATATATATATATATATATATATATATATATATATATATATATATATATATATATATATATATCCCTTTAATACAAACAGTGATAACATGTTAAGACCTCGTAAGTAGTTAATGGCATAATGTCCCCCTAGTACTTTGTTTACAAACAGACTTACTGTGCACTGCTGTAAGAAATAGAATATTTGCAAGTCTGCCATTGCAAAAGCATTGACTAGAAAATCCTGGAACCTACACAAACTTCATTAATAATGATTTCAATCGAAGTCTTGATTAATCTTTTCATCGTAACTTTTCCAAGCAAACTGCTTGGAAATATACCAGGGCAAAGACTAGCTTAATTAATTTCTGGAAAGCAAAAATCTTCCAATGCCCCTGAAGAAAGAAAAATATGAAAAATCTTCATGGAATCTTTACGGCGGAAGATTTTCGATTACATCAGGATAAAAAACACAAGGTCGACGTTATTAAATCGGAAGGATCGCTAATGAACTAAGGTGTATGAGAGAGAGAGAGAGAGAGAGAGAGAGAGAGAGAGAGAGAGAGAGAGAGCCTATTATCCCAAGGGCCAGTTCCCAGAACAAAAATGACAGCGAATCTTGCCAAAGAATCTTCTAATGACAATCAATTCAGGAGGAAAGGTATTTTCTTATAAATCTTATTTTCATCGCTCAACTTTAAAAACCTCTTAGTATTCCTTTTCCCTTATAATCTTCCATTTCTTTTCCGAAAGAAATCCTCCGTTACAGAGGCTTTTCACAACTCATTCTGTCACCTGTCACTTGCAATGGGGAACCTCTCGCTATTCCGTCTGTATTACAGGCCACGTCGTAACCAGGTCCACTTATACCTTATGGCCAAGTCGTAAAATGGTTATGTCGTCTTGTATGGTTTCAATTAACTTTAATAATCCGTGAAATGTTAAGAGTGTATTTTTATTTGTTCCATAAAGACAGGGTAGCATGACGTCTAAATTAACAAACAGTTGTGATACGTGGCTTTCAAGTTCGGCTT
Source organism: Macrobrachium rosenbergii (assembly GCF_040412425.1). Classification (NCBI taxonomy): domain Eukaryota; kingdom Metazoa; phylum Arthropoda; class Malacostraca; order Decapoda; family Palaemonidae; genus Macrobrachium; species Macrobrachium rosenbergii. The sequence goes on along the minus strand of NC_089765.1, from coordinate 39,984,644 downwards.
CGAATGCAATGTTTTGTCACAAAAAAGACATTGTCGTAATGAACACACTCTTAGCAAACATAAAGTCAGTAACCAGAATGTCATCAGCCTTTATAAGATAAACTGAGCTCCTATGTATCCGGATGGTTTCATGTATAATTTATATCTGAGTCTTTCCCACCATGAAAGGGCCAGCCTCTTCATTTACATTTAAATAAGCATCTTAAAAAATTTGAATAAATCGAGACGTCAAAAGGTCTTTGTGGCTTTAAGATATATATATCCAGTATAAGGGACCAGAACATAATACATTAATGTTATATCAAGTTTACATATAAGTGACGACAATGTGAGTCATGAGGATACATAACAGAGGGCGTAAACATACTGGACACGAGTTCAACTGGAATGCCCCTTGTTTTTTTTTTTTTTTCTTACGTTTTCAGGTATTGTAAAAGACCAAGGACATAACCGTTGGCCATTCGGTATTTTTTAAGGTCTCGTAGCTTGATATTGTTGAACTTCTTGAGATAACCTCCCAATGTATCCGTCCTATTTTCAATTAGAAACGTCTGAACAAACGGCACACAGTCGGTAAATCAATAATATGCACCGTTCTATTTGCTCGGCATACATTCGAATCGCTTCAACTGCTGTTAGCCGGAGTATTTTGTTTTTTCATAAGCACCTCCTTACTTATATACTCAAGTCTACATCTTTGCGTTTCTTGTCTCTTTTCTTCCATGTTTGGTATATTGGCTTTTCCTTTTCTCTATTCCTTCTTTCTTAAGCAAAACATCTCTTCTTATTCTCTTCAATTGGTTGCTGAACTCTCATTTTCTTCACTTAGTTCACCACAGTAAATATAATCCTATATTGCACCATCTACATTCACATATCCTCTGCGTCTACGTCTATCATTCAACATTACACAGTCTGATCCCACCTTTTACCTTATTACTGAAATTTGGCAACCGTCATGAAATTTTCTTCTTTAATCTCTTCCTTGATTATGCATACTATATTTCAAATCTACTTTTTCTCTTTATCTCTTTATAGCTTCTTTTACTATCCACTTTTCTAATCTTATACCGTCTCCTCCCTTCCAACCCTCCTGAAGTTTTGTCATCTCCCAGCTTTCATATTTCTCTTGACCTTTTTTAGCCATCTGTTATCTTCATCATCACATTTACGAGTACTCTAAGATTTTGTTCAAAGGCTCACATATTCCCACTTTATCCCTTTCACTAATCGCAGTCCTTCCCCTGCTATCCTAGTCCTCCTTTCCTGTACTTGTTCCTCCTCTAATTGTAGTTCCTGCATGCTTTGCAGCTTCGAAGATTTTCTTTTTACGCCATTTTCTATTTAGTACTGTTTTTCTATCTCCGTTTCTGTCACGTTTGTGACTGCCGTCTCATATAGTTTTGCTGGTAACGTTATATTTTCCCAATATATTTTCCCAACGAATATTCTACGGCAGCTTCTGGCATTCACAGGGTCCGGCATTTTTGCTACCTTCTCTACTGTCTCTTTCATTCTCTAGTTTTGCTTTTGAAATATTTGTCTTTTTCCTAATATCTTTTTTTCCTTATATTTCTAATTATTTCTCTACCGTACGGAACGAGATGACCGCGTTAAGAGCTGTATTAGGATACAGATGAATGAAGGTACGAGCTGACCTAAGCAGAATTGACCTGAATAAGGATTGACAGGGTAGGTCGTAAGAAAATTGTGGCACTCTTTGCTCACTAACGAGAGACCAGCATTCGATCACCCAGGGACAGACGGGAAAGTGAAAGGTATGAGAGCCATATCTTATAAATTCCGAATGTCTATGCTGACCTAAGAAGTGAAGTTGGTAGCTGTCTGTCAATCGTTAGTGAGGATCGCAACTATGAGAGAGAGAGAGAGAGAGAGAGAGAGAGAGAGAGAGAGAGAGAGAGAGAGAGAGAGAGAGAGAGAAATATCAGACGCCAGCAATCAGTGTTCTACCAAAATGCATATATCATTATAATTATAAACGGAAGGACCTCTAACCTTTACTCACGAATTTCTCACTGTTTAACTTCGTTCTCCTGTTACTATTCATGTTTGAAAGTTATAAAAAGGGTAGTGAGTCGCTTATTCACTCACACGACTGTGCAAGTCACCATTACTGCATACATCCACATGGCCACATGCTTTATATAAAACAACTTATATTTATTCTACGCGACTATGAGAACGTTTTTGAATACATGTACTACACCAATTCAAAATTCATTTCTTCACATACATATAAACATACATATACTTTTCGCGTGCATCGAATTTCTATAAGGTAAATCATTGTACCAAACAAACAACATCCATTAGTATGTGGATGATACGTAATTACTTACGAGTTTTTCCTTCTCTATTCACCTATGAGGAAGTTTTAATGTTCTCGTGAATACTCGCCTACTGTAGAGCAGGCACGGACTTTTTCTTACCGAACTGAGGACTGATTACGTAAAGCTGCTGCTCCCACACAGCATTCACAAAGGCAAACTGATCATGACGTCGAGTTTCCATAAATCGAGAAGTAAAAAAAAAAACTTTTTTTTGTTGACACCTCATGGTGATATTTCATACAGAGGATATCAAGATCGACGCATTTTCATCTTCACCGATCAATGTGGGTCATAACTACGTTCACTCTCCAAACTTTTGTTAAAATATTCACACGAGGTGATCCGGTGAAGTTGCTATTCCAGTTCGTGTCATTATTAAAACAAGGAAAACATGCGCCGAAGGTTCTTCAGCTCAATCGAGTTTTCTGTACAGCGTATAATGCTGTATGAAACTCTCAGTCACGGCCCATGAAACTCAGCCACGGCCCATGAAACTTTCAGCCACGGCCCATGAAACTCATACCCGCGGCCTATGAAACTTTCAGCCACGACCCGGTAGTGGTCTGTGTTGTTCGCACCAATGGTGGTGCCATAAACACGATCATGGTTAACTTTAACCTTAAATAAATTAAAAACTACTGAGGTTAGAGGGCTGCAATTTGGTATATTTGATGATTGGAGAGTGGATGATCAACATACCGATTTGCAGCCCTCTAGCCTCAGTAGTTTTTAAGATCGGAGGGCGGACAGAAAAAGTGCGGACGGACAGACAAATAGCCATCTCGCTAGTTTTCTTATACGGAAAAGTGCGGACGGACAGACAAATAGCCATCTCAATAGTTTTCTTTTACGGAAAAGTGCGGACGGACAGACAAATAGCCATCTCGCTAGTTTTCTTTTACGGAAAAGTGCGGACGGACAGACAAATAGCCATCTCGCTAGTTTTCTTTTACGGAAAAGTGCGGACGGACAGACAAATAGCCATCTCGCTAGTTTTCTTTTACGGAAAAGTGCGGACGGACAGACAAACAGCCATCTCAATAGTTTTCTTTTACGGAAAAGTGCGGACGGACAGACAAACAGCCATCTCAATAGTTTTCTTTTACGGAAAAGTGCGGACGGACAGACAAATAGCCATCTCGCTAGTTTTCTTTTACGGAAAAGTGCGGACGGACAGACAAATAGCCATCTCGCTAGTTTTCTTTTACGGAAAAGTGCGGACGGACAGACAAATAGCCATCTCGCTAGTTTTCTTTTACGGAAAAGTGCGGACGGACAGACAAATAGCCATATCGCTAGTTTTCTTTTACGGAAAAGTGCGGACGGACAGACAAATAGCCATATCGCTAGTTTTCTTTTACGGAAAAGTGCGGACGGACAGACAAACAGCCATCTCAATAGTTTTCTTTTACGGAAAAGTGCGGACGGACAGACAAACAGCCATCTCAATAGTTTTCTTTTACGGAAAAGTGCGGACGGACAGACAAACAGCCATCTCAATAGTTTTCTTTTACGGAAAAGTGCGGACGGACAGACAAATAGCCATCTCGCTATTTTTCTTTTACGGAAAAGTGCGGACGGACAGACAAATAGCCATCTCGCTAGTTTTCTTTTACGGAAAAGTGCGGACGGACAGACAAATAGCCATCTCAATAGTTTTCTTTTACGGAAAAGTGCGGACGGACAGACAAACAGCCATCTCAATAGTTTTCTTTTACGGAAAAGTGCGGACGGACAGACAAACAGCCATCTCAATAGTTTTCTTTTACGGAAAAGTGCGGACGGACAGACAAATAGCCATCTCGCTAGTTTTCTTTTACGGAAAAGTGCGGACGGACAGATAAATAGCCATCTCGCTAGTTTTCTTTAACGGAAAAGTGCGGACGGACAGACAAACAGCCATCTCAATAGTTTTCTTTTACAGAAAACTAAGAACCGATGTTTTCCTTTTGTTTTTTGGTATATCCTATATAGTGTCTCGTTAACCTGACATATTTTCACCTCCACCAAACACAAAAGGCCTGTCGGTATTTGTAAAGATTGTCATGATAATGAAAATATGATGATAAATAAGGCAAAGGTGAAAAAGGTACCATCAATTAATGTAAGCTCTCTAGTATCTCCGGATTATTCAGCTCCTTATGAAGGAAAGAAGTGAATGTTTATCGTTGTATTGTACTCCTGAAACTTAAGTAAATAAGAATCCCGTGATTTTTGGAAGCCTATAACCTTTCAGCTTCCGCCAAGACCGCTCACACAATATTAGTCTATTCGAATAAGTTTTTATCAATTTAAGAAATATTCAAGACTGATGGACAAACTGAGCTCAAACAACCCTCGTCCACACGACTGGAATGAAAAAAATTTTCTGACAACAACGCCTTCAACAGAGGCAATCTAAAAATGGGGTTTGGCATAATGAATAGCTGACCTTTGATGCTAAATTGGCGATATCGGTCATTAAATTCTGAGACGCGCAGAATGTCATGAAAGTCGGACGAGGTCACAACTTCCACAGAACACGTTGGGTCTGTTTGTTCTGAATTCAAGGCGGGGGAGTCGGAGGCACGTCAGGATATGCACCGGTATTATTTATAAACTCAAAATATGGGTAGATATAAAGCAAAAATTACATTATTCAAATCAACAAGCAATGGAGAATCCTGAGAGAATAAAGAGAAAATGGAATAGAAATTGTCTCGGACGCGCAGACCACAACAGTTTCGATAGGCGTCATTAAGAGATTTTATCCGAACTGGAGTAACCCCTTCTGACGGAAATAGACATGCTGAACATAAGCTTCAGAGGAAGATCGAAAGGAAAAGAAGAATATCCTAAATAAACAGAGACGGGGAAAACCGTGCTTATTGAAAAAGGCAAAGATCGCAGTATAGTAGGATGCCCTCAAACACTAAATAGGAGAAAAGCTGATAATATAGTTTGGGTAGTTAAAAAAAAATCAAGATTCTATGTCTTCCGCAGCAAAGTTCGCAGAATAGTCCAGTCATGTCAGTGAAACGGCAGATAATAAACATGATAGATCACGACAAAGCTGCACTTCGTCACTGCAAACCTTCTTCTCTACGTCTTTTAAATGTATTACCTGCGGTCACGACAAGAAAGAGAGACGTTTTGGGAAGGGAACACTGCAATATGGTCACTGAATACCAACTAGCGTTCTATTCCCTTCTTTTAGCATGCCCGAAAATTCTATATTAATAGAGTAAAGAAATTAAAAGGTTATGAGGCATTTCTTGGTTTTTGCTTTTTTGTGATTTCCAGGTTCAACACCACAAATTTAATTGTGGCGTATTGTTAAAGAAAGCGTTAATTTACTTCAGTTTTTATATGAATTTTCCTTCAAGTTATTCCTTCCTTCATCAGGTTCGTACGAGCCCCTTACTAACTTGCTCTGAGTCATCATTCATCATATTACTACGCACTCACCAGAATTATACTACTTGTAATTCTTCTCAGGCACAACTTTTATTGTTGCTGTTAGTATCTCATCTGCCTCCCCCTCCTCGTCTCTCTCGCCGTGTGCGTGTGTGTGTGTGTGTGTGTGTGTGTGTGTGTGTGTGTGTGTGTGTGCAGCATCTCAGTAGTTTTCGTGTGGGTAAGAGTAGATTCAGAATTAATTCAATATAATGCAGCTGCTTTCTGAAATAAATTTCAGATTTTCAATATCAGCAGGAGAAATTACGACAATAATGTTGTTTACTGACGAATAGAGCTCATAATAATAATGGCGTGATCGTCTGGAGACCGCAAACTTTCGCCATGAATAAGCAATCCGCATAACTTTCAAAAATTCTCTTATACTAATCCAAACACTTTTACCGAACTATAAACACTTGCTGCTAGTCACCAGGCCCACTGGTTAAATTTTCCCAACAATCTCCAAAAAAACGTTTTGCAAAATACTGCTCACACACAAAAAAGACAAGCTAAAAAGATCACTCCTTACGGAAGGAATAGTAATATTAAATGAACTGTACAGCATCTGGGTAAGGTTTTACTGGAATTGAACAATTATTTCTGAAGTCACCGGAAAAAATAATCTTCACAAGCTGAAAGATAGAAAATACTTATCTTGTTGTTCCCAGAAGAAAAGAGTTAGACAGACCATGGGAAAAGGTTGTGATTCTAGGTACGTCGCAAATTAAGTCAGACATACTAGATGTTAACCACACGAAACAGATGCTTAGATTATCCGATACAGGAAATAAGACCGAAAAAAAGACAGACAGTACTTCAATATTAGACTATAACGTTTTCTGAGCTGCATCTTCGAAATATCATGAACTCCTCGGAAAAACGAAGAACTTCAGAGGTGCAAAAAAAAAATTATCCAAAGAAATTTCGTTTTCGGTACTAACGTAACGGCAACTGTTCAGATCTTTTAAGATGCCCTACGAAATAGAAACCAGCCAGCCCTGTTCAGTTATTTCAACAAGACAATTTGAGATAAATGAGACTGACAAAAATTGCAAAGTACAGCATGGCTGCTGAAATATTCGAACATCCTTGTCCACAATTACAGTTTAGCCGCACGTCACTGACGACAGCATAACATTCTTCCCTTCACACAAAATAACCCTCGAGACATTTTCAAAATCTTAATACAATCAGAATACATTCAAGCACCCGTAAGTTTAGGAACTGCGTTATGCATAAGTACTAAACTGTGAACTCAGACATTAAAAATTGAACCAAAATAGTCTTGTGACAACCGCAACCCGAAATCCCAGTAAGAATTTTGGAAAATTCAGATTTGTATGCGCCTTCCATGAAATACGCCTCACGCCACCCTCAAATTTCCCTTTGCTAGTTAGGGTTGTCCATGAATTCATGAATTCTGATGAAAGACGGTCGGACGAATGTACATATGCATGGAAATATTTTCCCAAATTGGTGGGGTAATTTGGTAAAAATGAAATAATAAAGATTATCATATCTAGAAATAAATTATTAAACACAAAATAACAGCACACAACAAAACATTGGACCATACCGAGAGGACATTTAAAAAAAAAAAGATCAGAAAAATTCCAAACCTACGTCATGGAGAAAATCTAGGAAAAAATCCATGCGTTTGCAAGACCATGTGACTGAGAGCTTTTTACGAGATACGCTGCGTCAGTAATGACTTTCACCTTCAAAGTAAGATTTGCAGAATAATGAATGAACGTGAAAAATCAGGCCTTGATCCTTGGACAAATAGGGTCAAGATTTCAGTGCAATGAAAAGTTAAAAAAAAAGGTTAAGTATCCCTTAGTTTAACCAGACCACTGAGCTGATTGACAGCTCTCCTAGGGCTGGCCCGAAGGATTAGACTTATTTTGCGTGGCTAAGAACCAATTGGTTACGTATCAATGGGACCTACAGCTTATTGTGGAATCCGAACCACATTATAGCGAGAAGCGAATTTCTGTCGCCCGAAATAAATTCCTCTTATTCTTCATTGGAACCCACTTGCCCAACGAGGAGCTAATTAAGCAATCATTGATGACTTCCCAAAAAAACCGAAATTCATTTACTGCTAATAATAATAATAATAATAATAATAATAATAATAATAATAATAATTATTATTATTATTATTATTATTATTATTATTATTATTATTATTATTATTATTATTATTATTATTATTAATGCAATCAAAATCCATTTCGTACAAAACATCGCGAAATAAAAATGTTTAAAAGTAGTATGAGTCATTTCCACAAGGGAATTTCTGACTAAAAAGCTAAACCCTCCATGACTGCAAACATTGCCTAGTAAGAGCAGCTGAATAATTAAAAGGATGACTGACTGATGTAATTACTAGGACACACAAGTAGAGCGGCAGTCACTTCTTTAAAGCTTCAATCCCAGGAGAGCTTTACGAAAAGAAAATATCAATTACATGTTTATTTCAGATCTTACGTTAATGTGTTGTTTCCTATCGAGGCGACTCTTAACAGGCAGATACTTCTAATGTTAGTCAGTCCAAGTTCCTTTGCATCAGACATCATAAAGAAAAGAATCTGTAAATTTCGGGAGGATAAAATCGATCAAGGGAAAGCGATTGAAAGAAATAAGAAATGAAGGAAAATGCCAAACCGAATTCTCCAGTCGCGACAAGAGAGAAACAAAAGACCAAAACGCATTACTGACGATTCCTGATAAGGCCAAGACAAACTTTGCGAGGCAACTTTTCACGGCGTTTGAAAATGGGTTCATGTTTTCGGAAATGGGACTTCCAAGTGGTTCAGTGGGCAATTCTTTAATCTAGAGAGAGAGAGAGAGAGAGCGGGGGAGGGGGGGGCTATTTCTTGCATTCTACATTAAATTTCTTATCGGTGGAGAAGCGTTTGTTCAACCAATTCTTTGGGATTTGCGTTGGGTCAAATATCCGATGACAAAACGTTATTCGGCTACGTCACACTTCAACTTGAGGGTATTAACACTGCGAAAAAAGGCTTTCCTTTATAGTATATAAACAAAATGAGAATGTCATAAAGGACAATCCCCAAAAATTATCAATATCCTCATTACCACTGCTGAATAAAAGGAAGCTGTCAATATGATCAATACGAGTAATAAGAAGAGATCAACATTCAAAGTGTTCTAAAACTTATGTGTGCTATTCAGAGGACGAAAGTTCTTTTCTTTATCATATTATTAAAACCTTATGCTGTCACTACTCGCAACAGCTTGGAACATTGCACCTACATTCCAGATTCTTCATTCTTTTATTTTTCCTCCCAGCTCCATAAGGCTAGATCAAAAGCTATTCGTTTGATCAATAATCTGCCATTACCTTCTCATTACTAGACCCTCTTGATCCCGGCCGTAAGGTGGCTTGTGTCTCTTCCCTAGGGCTACTGTTTCAGGAACTATTCTTTGAGGTAAAGGAGAGATTCTTCCTCTCACAGGATGCCTTGTAATATCGGTCGGGACGCCTGATACAACATTCAACGTAAGGATACAAAGTGAATCAGTGATAGATTCCCTTACTTCACTGTCGAGCGCTTGTCCTCTCCTCCCGATTCTTTTCTGCGAAGTTTAAACCTTCCATCTTTTAATTTGGGTTTATCTCCTTTGGGGTTAACCTCATTTCACTTTTCACGGGCAGAAACACTATCGTTATTCATCAGTCATGAAAATCTCATAGTAAATCCACGCGAGTTAATTTTGCATTCGCATACTCATATGTAAACGTTATAAACATTTCTGTATTTTATTCCCAGACCGTTTATAAAACTACCATTTTAACTTCTATTTATATAACTACTGTTAATCTACAACCCATGCCATATACAATCACAAGATATAATACAAACAACATTAAAACGATGGTAATACCAATGAAAAATTCAATACATATTACCTTACGGGCAGGATTGGCATATCTCAAAAACCTGTTGACTAAAAGTCAGGACCATAAAACCATTTATTTCCGACGTCAAAGGCACAAGCGACCGTGTCAACTGTTCAGGTATCGTTTACAATGAAGACGTTAATCTTTTGAAAAATTTCAAGTGAGGCTTCCAGCTAACAGCCTTGATTCTACTTCAGTTTCTTATCGATGTTCAAAAGAAGTTTGAATGAGCCATTGCCGCACTACGATAAATTAATTATTTATGTACATTTCTTTTACGTTTAGTTAAAATACGACCGACTATTGGTGACATAAAAATAATAAATTTCATGGATGTACACTAATTTTCGAAATTGTCAGAAAGGGCTATTTATGGAAAAATTAGTTTAATTACTGCATTGTGAAAAATTGAATTTAATAAATCTTTTAACTGCTTACTTCTTTTTATTATTTTCTCTAAAGCATGATGAATATAACTCGAATTACACAAATTTTCGGTACCGTCAGAACGAGGTGTTTCATGAAAAATTGTTCAGTTACTGCTTGATGACAAATTGTGCTCAATACAGCTTTTACCGGCTACTCACTAGTTTTTATTAATTTCGTCTAAAGAATAACAACAACCGAGAACGCTGCTTTGGTTTTTCCATCGTATGGCAGCAGCGTTCAAGGATCATATTTTTTCATCTTGTATAGTAAAACCAACTGCAATTTTTAAGGGACTTCTGCTATTTGCTATTCGGTGTCTCATCATTTATAAATGTTAAATGAAGTCTCATAAACAAAAAACTCAAGTAGAAGTTTTCACTTTATAAAACGTTATCATTCAAAGGATTATTTGCCAAAACCATTATCATTTCCTAGTCTTCAACTTCGATATTTATGTTAACATAAAAAAAATTCTATTGCGACAAGGAGAAAAAAATAACAATGACAATATTCCTCAGGCTCACACACACTTTATATATCTATTGCCTCAAATGTCTAGGTATACATATATATATATATATATATATATATATATATATATATATATATATATATATATATATAATGATATATATAAATATATTTATATATATATGATATATAAATATATTTATATCTATATATATATATATATATATATATATATATATATATATATATATATATATATATATATATATATATAGAAATCATCAACACACAATCACGTGTGGAACAGAAATATATATATATATATATATATATATATATATATATATATATATATATATATATATATATATATATATATATATATATTGAGGCAATAGATATATAAAGTGTGTGTGAGCCTGAAGAATATTGTCATTGTTATTTTTACGGAGGACGTCGACTACACTTAAACGGCGATTAATGGCGCCAGAAACACTGGAGCCATGTTCCAACACCACAGAGACAAGCACGACAAGAAACCATCGTGACAAGAACTGATAGACAACACTAGAATAAAACACAAATGCAATACATGTCGGGACATGACAATAACAGAAGCCTGTATGTATAACAACAAACAAGCCCACGTTAAACGTCCAGATGGAAGGAGAAAGGGCCCTGCCCTCCCACCGCCCCAGCGAAAGGGGAAAGGGTGAAGGTCACTGCCAAAACAAGCCCTGCCCAAATACCACAGACGAAGCAATTAATTTTATTAGTAATATAAGGACTAGAAGTAGAATGTAAAACTAATGCAATAATGCAGTACACTATTTAATAACATATATAGTAAATATAATGTAAATAATTAACCACCCCCTTAGGAAACTAAATATTGTAAATAAAAGTAATAGAAACACCCTTCCCCACCCCCACAACAACCCAAAAACTGCTGTCCTCTTGGAGCTATAAATAGAATGGAGGATATTACTGTACCTTAGTTCTTGCTTGATAAAGCCCGCGACACAGGCGAAACGGACCGTAGCAAGTGAAATAAATGGAAACCACACGCCGACTGTCCTTATCCAGAATTTTGAAGAAAGACTAAAAGCAGAAGTGAGAAAATATGAAAAAGTCAGTATCAAAGAAGTCAATGCCACAAAGGCGATCGCCTACAAAAAATAAAATATATATATATATATATATATATATATATATATATATATATATATATATATATATATATATATATATATATATATATTTTTTTTTTTTTTTTTTTTTTTTTTTTTTTGGCGATCGCCTTTGTGGCATTGGGCGTGCGTGGTGAGAAACGCACCTTTAAGGCTTCTCATATCCTAATTCATAACAGTCCGCAGCCGCTCGATACTTTTAAAATGAATTTGGTATTTTAATTTGCAATTTACATAAGTAATTCAATTCTATATTTCTTCCTCGAGGCAAAAAATAATTTTATGAAACACTATGTACAGTAATATCAAATAAAATAAAGGCTCTCGAAGAAAAAAAAAAAAAAACTAAGCATGCTCATTTCACTTGGAAACGTTTCATCTTCCAATAAACTGTCGTTTAGGATTTAGAGATAAAATCGTTTAAGCCTCCAATAAATTGTCGTTAGGAATTTAGAGATGTAAACGTTTCTCCTCCAATAAACTGTCGTTCAGGATTCAGAAGTGGATACGTTTCTCCTCCTTTCCCCTCCATTAAACCATCGTTAAGGATTCAAAGATGCAAACGTTTCTTCCTCCAATAAACTGTCTTTTAGTTTTTAGAGAGGGGAAACATTTCTCCTTTAATAAACTGTCCTTAAGGATTCAGGGATGCAAATGTTTCATCCTCCAACAAACTGTCTGTAAGGATTTAGAGATAGAAACGTTTCTCCTCCAATAAAATGTCGTTCAGGATTTAGAGATGGAAACGTTTCTCCGCTTTTCCCCTCCAATAAAATGACGTTGAGGATGCAGATGCAAACGTTTCATCCTCCAACAAACTGTCTTTAAGGATTTACAGATGGAAACGTTTCTCCTCCAATAAACTGTCGTTAAGTATTCAGAGATGCAAGCGTTTCATCCTCCAGTACACTGTCTTTAAGGATTTAGAGATGGAACATTTCTCCTCCAGTACACTGTCGTTAAGGTCTTACAGATGGAAACGTTTCTCCTCAAGTAAACTGTCGTTAAGGATTTAGAGAAGGAAATGTTTCTCCTGGAATAAACTCGTTAAGGATTAATAGATGGAAACGTTTCTCCTATAATAAACTGTCGTTAAGAATTTATAGGTGGAAACGTTTCTCCTCTAAAAAACTGTCATTACGGGTTTATAGATGGAGACGTTTCTCCAACAAACTGTCGTTACGGATTTAAAGGTGGAAAAGTTTCTCCTCCAATAAACTGTCGTTAAGGATTTACAGATGGAAACGTTTCTCCTCCAATAAGCCGTCTTTAAGGATTTAGAGAAGGAAACGATTCTCCTCCAATAAACTTTCGTTAAGGACCTAGAGACGGAAAGGTTTCTCCTCCGATGAACAGGAATTATAACATCCTCCAAGCACCCAACGACCACCAGCATCTCCTCCGCCGAGACCAGTAAAGTCATATTATCACAGGATCTAGTGACTCATATTTCCTTTCCCGAACCGGAACCACCAATTTCACGGTTTGGACAAAATCCTCCATGACCACAAAACTTCACTTTTTGAGAAAGATGAGTCACCCAGTAGTCACAAACTTTCGCGTAACCAGTCTTCTTTCTGTGGGTGTGGGTGTGGGTGTGTGTGTTAGGGCTTGTGTCTTATTTCGTGTGTTTTCTTCTTGCAATTCAAATCCTTTTTTTATATATTTCTTGTCCTAATTACGTTTTTTCAAATTCTTGTAGACTAAAAGTTTAAGAAAAAGAAACTTTATAAATTTGTAGCATTCTAAAGTAACTCACATGAACGAGGCAGACCACACGAAATATATATATATATGTGTGTGTATATATATATATATATATATATATATATATATATATATATATATATATATATATATAAGAATTTTTTCACATCACCGTGATTTATATACAAGCATTAAGCTACAAGTGTCCTTTAAGATCCAATTCGCTCTGTCTCGGAAATAATATATTTTCATATATGTTACCCGAAGGGGAATTTTTCAGTTGCTAATAAGTTCGCCGTCTCGTGGGCTCGAATTATTTGTCATCATTTCTTAATATGTTCAATATTTTTTCTCCTTTTCAGTGTCAAGGTTTTGGAAGGGAAGACGAAAGTTGTAACTAAGTTTTCCCACATATCATCTTCCATCGATAACTTTCTCTGGCATTTCTTCGCGGCCTTCATCAGGAAAAGTCTAATTTTACGGCAGCTGGCTGGTCAGTTTACATTAACCCATGACGGCTTCTATATAGGTGGAATTATGGTGGCTTTCAGAGGCTGGTACAGCCGTGTGGTTAAAAGGAAAAAAAAAACATATTGACGGTATGAATGCGTCAGAGACCACTGCGTTGTTGTTTTTACGGAGGCACACTCTCTTAAAGGTAAATGTTAAAGTACATATAAATGTTATACATATATATATATATATATATATATATATATATATATATATATATATATATATATATATATACATGTATGTGTAAATGGATATATATAATATATATATATATATATATATATATATATATATATATATATATATACACACACACACTATATATATATATATATATATATATATATATATATATATATATATATATAAACTGTATATATATATAATTAAACACACACGCATATATATATATATATATATATATTATAGAGAGAGAGAGAGAGAGAGAGAGAGAGAGAGAGAGAGAGAGAGAGAGAGAGAGAGAGAGAGAGAGAGAGAGGAATGAGCATATAACTTAGTAGTTAAATGTTCTTAATCAGAAAGAGAAAAATCATTCGTTTATTTTTTCTTAACACTGAAAAGGACACAGGCTAAGTTGTTGGCGTTCCATAACGCATTAAAAAAATCAAATAAAACAACAACTACAGCATATTCATTAAGCGAGTCATCAAACGAAGACGTTTAATCTCAAGAATTGGAGCGTGCTCCTTCTGGCCAAAATCTGAAGGGAATTTAGTTCGAAATCTAGGGTTTTCAAAGAAAAGATATGTTTGATGTGCATATCATATCGCCAAAGACATGTAGACGTGAAATTTTCAAGAAAAGGTAAGTTGAGACCAATAATTGTGAGAAAGGATACAATAAAAAATAAAGAGAAAAGGATCCAGAGCGTAAAAAAAAAAAAAAGAGTTGGCTCGAAGACATGTGAACGTAAGTGTTATGGAATGAAAAAGAGGAATGGGTTGTGTTCGTGCTTCCCCCTTACGTAAATATTGTGCAATGCAGCTTTCTGGTCATTTTACTTTATTTAATCGGGAGATTCAGTAAACACTGGGCTCGATTGGAGGAAATAAAAATGGAAAAATGCGATATGATTTCCAGCTAAGGTCTTAACTTACATCCTTCTTTCAGGGTTATGGCTGATATGAAATCACACACGCTCACTTTGAGAGAGAGAGAGAGAGAGAGAGAGAGAGAGAGAGAGAGAGAGAGAGAGAGAGAGAGAGTGCTCATACAGAAAGCACTAAACATAATGTATTACGTGTCCATATATTTTGATGAAATTTTGCCTGAATGGCTATTCTTGCCATGCAATGTCTCCTCCTTGCAACTCCTTCGCTCTCTTCACCATCACCAAAACAGGGCGAAGGCGACACCGAAATAACCCCAGTTCAGTCTTCTTCGACGCCGCAGTTATCATGGAAAGGATGTCCCTCTTAGGTGTCAGGACTTTCTTCCCTTTCATTGTGATTTCTCTGAGCTCCCTTTTTTCGAGGTCGTCATCTTTCCTTTGAGGAAAGGACGTCCATCTTAAGTGGAGTAAATTGGCGTCTCCAGAGTGTCTTGTTTGTGCGATCTCTCTCTCTCTCTCTCTCTCATATATACATACATATATACATACACATACACACACACACACACACACACACATATATATATATATATATATATATATATATATATATATATATATATATATAAATATATATAAATATATATATATATATATATATATATATATATATATATATATATATATATATATATATATATATATATATTTCCCAGAATGTTTAAAGCCTATCGTCTTAATGGGCGCTGTCCCCACTACACTCCCACTGCCTTCCTTGGCCTGTCCAGTCCTGCCCAATCCATTTACTTTCCGGCACATGAAAGTGGCTCTATTTAGGCGGCAGCCTTCATTTCCTGACTGAGTCGCTTTTCATTTTCTCATTCTCATTTCTTGATGTTCTGCCTCGCGTCCCTGTTCTCTCTCTCTCTCTCTCTCTCTCTCTCTCTCTCTCTCTCTCTCTCTCTCTCTCTCTCTCTCTCCTCCAAGTTTCCTTTCTCGTCATCTGCTCAGACCACATGATCCAGCCACAGGGGATGCTGAGATGCAGCATCTGTTTGAGATGTATGAAGGCTTTTCTGTATTTATAGGCGATGAGAGGTTGGGTGTTAGGAAGAATGTGAAGGAAGATTGTGGGAAATTGTGGGGAAAGAGAGGGGGGAGTATGATGGGGGTTGGAAGGCGTATTCGTCACAGTGGTGTAGGGAATGGCAGCGTTTTTATTTCTTTTTCGAAGTGGGGAAGGGTCGTCGCTGTAGGGAAAAGAGAGCAATGTTTTCCGGGATTTCGTCTTTTTATTTATTCAAAAGGAGTGGAAAGCGGTTTGCTGATTTCAGGAACCTTTTGTCTCCGTATATTTCTTTTGCTGGAGGGATAAAGAACGCTCTTATTAGTGGCAGGGAGGTAAATTAGTTATACCTTGTCAGGGAAAAGAATATTGAGGTTATTTTTGGGAAGGATATCGCTTCATAAAATGGAAGGTATTGGTGATTCAAGAAGAATTAAAGAAAACAAAAGAGCCATATTGGATGGACTGACAAGACAGGGATGAAATTAGATATGTTCGGGTCATGTTATATTTCAAATCAACCCCCTTCAATGGATCATGTTTGTACCAAACAAAGAATTGCATCATATTTTGTTACAGAGCAGAGCCTGATATTCATGCTTTTGAAAAACTCACGAGAGAGAGAGAGAGAGAGAGAGAGAGAGAGAGAGAGAGAGAGAGAGAGAGAGAAGAGCGTATAATGTATGTAATTAATTATTTTTAATAAGAAACCAAATAAACGACAAACCCAATACTGAAAAACCATTCGTTCACTTTTATTTTCAAAACACTGAAAAGGACACCGGCAGGCGTTCCACAACGTATTAAAAAAATTAAATGTAAACAACATTCCCTAAAGTATATGCACGAAACGAGATGGTCGACACCTTTTTGACATTTTATCTCAGAAACTGAATCGGACTCCTGGAAAACTCTGAAAGGAATTTAGCTCGAGATATTCTGCGCACTGAAAACTGTTATTGGTCTTGAAGACGAATCTACTGAATTACTCCATTCTTACGCACTGCTACTACTATAACTCCACCGAGGAATACTGCTCATGGGGTGCACAAAAAAGCTATGCCGCCTAACAACCCTCCACTCCTCTCACCTCCCACACCTCTTCTCCAAAACCATAACCCTCTTTGACCTCATCTCCAGAAATTTCGTTTCTTGGCCCTTCCTTCCTTCCAAGTCATTTAATTCAGTATTAGAATTAATTCTAACACAAGCCATTATGATCTAAACGACTGACACGGCTTCAAGCTCTTTCGGTTGACCTATATGCGATAAAAACGAAGTTTCTTTTTTTGTTCCAAATTCGATGACATTATAACATTCTTAGGAGCTTTTCCCAGTCAAATGTCAATTTGCCTTTGAGCAGACTTTTACAGAGCAAAATCGGAGTCTGATCTTTCGGTGCACCAGATGTTGAAACAAAACGTTTGATATTAACTTCAAAGAGGCTAACAACTCGTATTACGTAAGCGGCACAAAGGACTTTTTCCATCTATTAACGCCTACACTTCATTCAGTTAAACATCTAATAATAATTCTTTGATCTTTAGTGAAATGTTTCCACTGGCAAAAAATCAGCTGGATGATATCCAAAAAGTTTTGGTATATACAATCAACCACTGAAAACACAAAGTGTTTTAAAGCATGAAGATTTTTTTTTTTTTTTTTTTTTTTTTTTTTTTTTTTGCTTGCGCTGAGCAGCTTTAGAGCGTTTGCCAATCTCTTAATACATGAAAATTAATGTCTCTATTGAAAGAATAATATCCAGATCTGGAGGTTTTGACGCAAGAATTTGTCAGGTAAGACGAAACAAGGAAAGCTGAAAGATTGGGGTCCAGCGTTGTCACTCATCAAGATATACAGTACATCTGCATAACAAGTATTTCACGGCAACAACTTGTTACAAACAACCCCGGAGAGAAATCCATACTTTATGGGTGCAAGGAAATACATAACCAGACCAATGTAGCAAGACGTGTCTTTCGGGGTGCTACAAAACAGTCTAAAAGAGAAAGGAACAATATCTTTCAAATTATCAGTGTGTTTAATCATACACTGTACAAAAATAGAACCATCCTCGGGGAAACCTGAGTTAATCTAAGGTGCAAATGAAGAAGTTTGCAGAATGTGACAATTCCACAAAGGGAACAAATTAGCGTTTTGTCCTTGTTTTTTAGAGCGAACGTGACAGCCCCGAGTCAAAGTAGGAAGAACTGAAGACTCGGTTTGTGTGGGATAGGCTATCACCGTTTGCAACCAGTTTCTTGCATGCGAAAGACTACAGCAAGTGTCTCTTGTTAAATGATTGATCCGGTGAGTAATCAACAGTCAGATACTAGATCACCAGAAGAGAATATTCAATGCATTCACAGTCACTGAGCAAAAGAAGTATGAAGAAGGTAACAGCTGGCGAAAGGATGGACAAGAATTCTATACGATAGTCTGCTCTACATGAAGAAATGGAGGACAATAAGGTGGAGAAAAAGCTGTATGATTCGAAAGTGTCTGGAAGGAGGGTACGAGAGAAAGACCTAGCAAGTGATGGAGAAGAAGAAGTATTAAAATTGAATGGCCTCAATATCCACAGTACGTGCTAGATGGAGATGGATGGCGCAATATGTGGGGGAGTACGACGCATTGCTGAAATTCTTTGCACGAAGGTTCATCAGCGATTCTGCAATCAAGAATGAATGTGGCCGTCACCGCTGCATTTGTCTTTTCCCCGGTAATATCACTACTTTCATGGCAAATAGTTCACTGCTGAAAAAAATACGTCATACATACATAACAAGTATTTGTGTCAAAACAATAACATACAGTCTACTCTGATATTTTCCCCATCCGAAGGCTTCCAATATAAACTACTGTACAAAGCTAATTTCTCATACCGGCAATGGAAGAAGAAAAATACAATAGAATGGACGGGAAGAGCATAAACACATTTTCTTGCTATAGTCATAAAGACCGAGGAGTTTTCCTTTCCTCATAAGATATCTCATATAACTGGATCTCCACTTGCGGTAAAGGACTATGATATATATATTAAATTTCTAGTTTATTCCTCTCGACCCTGATACAGGAAAGGGCCCGTCATAAAAGAAATAAAGTTGGGAAAAAAAATTTCTGAACCATATCTCAAAGGTGAAAATGAATTGGCATGAGATTTTTATACTTACAGTAGAAGCATATTATGAAATACGTAACTCAACATCTCGATTTCCTTCAAATTTGTCGATACGCTTCTCCCTACAAAGTCTTAAACCCAAATGAAGAAACAAATGAAGAAACCCTGACGTCCGATGGAGGATTCGAATTCACACATATTACAGAGTAGGATACCTTTAGCCACTCTACTGTTCTTACATACAGACATACATATATGCATACATACATATACAGTAAACAAATTTGTGCGTGACTGCGTGTGTGTGTATATATATATATATATATATATATATATATATATATATATATATATATATATATACCCATACATATACACATATATATATACAATATATATATATATATATATATATATATATATATATATATATATATACACATGGCCAAGTAGTCACTTTGACCTCTCGCAGACATAGCGTGCGGGAGTTCGAATCCTGTAGTGGATGTTAATTTTATTTTATTTCTTCTTTTGGTTTTAAGGTTTCCAGTGACAATCGTTTCCAAGTAGTGTAAGGATATCGAGAAGTTAAAAGGCCATTGCTGTTATTACAAATACGTACACGCACAAATTATATATATATATATATATATATATATATATATATATATACACATATATATATATATATATATGGACAGAAAGAACGTTAGAAAGGATCAACTATCGAAATATTAACCATTTACGTTGAACTATAGCCAGTTTAACCATGAAACAAATCATTGCAGTGATCCAGGGACCCTGTCAAGAGCGATACTAACTTGCAGGTAAACTGGGGCAGGATGAACTCGTAATTATTACCGAACTAACAGTACAAAGCTTGGGCAGGAAATTCCTTGAGAAGGGATTATATGAACAGGGGCTCTATTCAAGATAAACTCCG
>NC_089765.1:39941909-39959409 GCF_040412425.1 Macrobrachium rosenbergii | reverse complement strand
TCTAGCTTCCAAAGGCTCCTGGCCCCTTCGTCTTGATGGAGGGAACGGGAGCCCTTGAAATCTAAAGAAACAGCCTTCAAAAGAAAATATTTAATTAGTAAGGATAATGATAACAGCATAATATTAACTGAAACAACAATAAAAATTAGAAGAAAAACGAGATGATGCGCTCGATAACAAAATGTGCTAAGTAAATGCTTTTACTTTAATTCTGTGTATTCCCTTTGTCAGACGCCCATATTTTCAGAATGTTTTATTAAAACCCGATGATAACTTTTCATTTTATTCAAATAAATTACTTACAGGCATAAAAATGAACACACAAACAATATTGAAAATACAAACCTTCGAACAACCTATTAGCATACTGAATTACAATCAGTGAAAACAATTTGTGCAAACAGCACTCCGCTTCAAGGGGAAAAAACATAATTTAATTTCCACATCAACTAAAAGCCAGGACATCTGTTATAAACGACTGCCATAAAAAACGAAAATTATTCGGAATTTTATTCAGCGCAAAGAACTATTCATAGACTGAAAATTCAAGTTACAGTTGACCAATCACACAAAAAAGAGAACCAAAATGCAGCAACAAAAATAAATGATGAAAACTGACAGTGGCGCTATTTTACTAGATGTGAAGACTGAATTGCTAAAGCATGGAAAATAATGGAACTAAGGTCACACGTCCCGCAAAAAGAAAAAAAAAATAGTGCTTTCATACCCAGTCAATCAAGGTTTACCTGTACATCGGCTCCACCCATGTAAGGAATGGGGGTTGGAGATTACCTGATCAAGGGCTTCCACTGGATGAGCTTAGATGTTATTTGGTGCAGTTACTAAAATTTCTGAATGCAATGTTCCCGATCGAGATAAAATTACGCACCGTTTTGAGGTCGGTGGAGTGACCAGTTGCGTTACATCTTAGCTTATCCGGTAGGATATCCAGGAACTTATCTAACGTTCATACATATTTCCTGGAACTTATCTAACGTTCATACATATTTCCTGGAACTTATCTAACGTTCATACATATTTCCTGGAACTTATCTAACGTTCATACATATTTCCTGGAACTTGTCTAACGTTCATACATATTTCTTGGAACTTATCTAACGTTCATATATATCTCCAGGAACTTATCTAACGTTCATATATATGTCCAGGAACTTATCTAACGTTCATGCATATTCCCTGGAACTTATCTAACGTTCATATATATTTCCTGGAACTTATCTAAGGTTCATATATATTTTCTGGAACTTATCTAACGTTCATATATATTTCCTGGAACTTATCTAACGTTCAAATATATTTCCAGGAACTTATCTAACGTTCATATATATCTCCAGGAACTTATCTAACGTTCATATATATCTCCAGGAACTTATCTAACGTTCATATATATGTCCAGGAACTTATCTAACGTTCATGCATAATCCCTGGAACTTATCTAACGTTCATATATATTTCCTGGAACTTATCTAAGGTTCATATATATTTTCTGGAACTTATCTAACGTTCATATATATTTCCTGGAACTTATCTAACGTTCAAATATATTTCCAGGAACTTATCTAACGTTCATATATATGTCAAGGTCGATTTGTGACTGGGTGGGGGAGAAAGCTCCGTAGATTTACGGCAATGAGAGCAAATGATGATGCACGAGAAAGTTCCTTTGTGGTATAGAAACAGGACAGAGAGCATCGACACCAGTTCTAGGATATGGTGGAACTGAAGGGCAGAAGTTCCCGGGTTTGTTGTGAGTAGTGATAGATTAGACGCTAAGACCTCTTTGAGTTTAAAGATGTATAGAATGTTAAAGCATCTATGACTAAGCTGGATGGTACTTGGTTTTGTTGCCTTCAGTCAAGTGCATTATGGAAGGTCATGCAAGTTTTCTACTCTATGTGGGTATGAACCTCCAGTCATTTTATCTGGCTTTTGTTGGTTGGGTGGGAAACCAAATTGGTGAGCAAATAGTCTAGAACTTGTTTAATCAACTCCAACCACAGCGTGTGTATGACTCTGATAACGTTTTTTGTTTAAGTTGTAAGTATGATTTTGTGTATATGATTTGAGCCATGTTGAGTTTTCAAAGATGAAGAAAACCAGTTCTTTTACTTGGTGCTTCATCGTAGTGGATTCACGACTGAATGAAGATAGAGACAGAAATTTCTTGTCAAAGTGTACCTGTTCATATCTGTCCCCATTAACTGTTACCCTGTTTTTCTGCAACCAAGGACAGACATTACCTAGTTCATATGCAACTGTTCGATACGGCGGAGACACGAGAATTATCAGCAAATAAATATGTAAATGGGATTTGCAGATTATTATCAATAATCATCAACCATTATAATGAAGATAACAGAACGACAACTATTACTTGTGGGATACCTGATATGACTCGGGCTGATTTGGGTAGTGCTCTTTTATCGGATACCAGTAACATTCGATTTGAACAAAAGTCATTTAGCCAGGCTCCTATAGGTCCAACTGTCCCTTTTCGTTTGCACTTATTTCAATGTAGGGACAGGTCAACTCTGCTTAAGGACTCGGCGAAGTCGAGATGAGTGTTGATTACGCTGTCTGATTCTAAGAGGCTGGTCACTGACTGGTTGATTAGCTGCAAAACTGTAGATCTCACCTGTATTAAACCTCGTTGGTTTAATACAGGTGGAAGGGGATTATTATTGGTCAGATATACAACGACTGCTTTCCTAGGATTTTCTCGAAGCTCTTCACGAGGTGGAATGTTAGTCATATAGGCCCGCATGATCTCGAGGGTAGCTGTCGCTTTGGGGCATCATCGTTAAACAGGTGATGACGTGTTTGACAACTTTTGCAATGTCGTTATTGACGGGTTCACATTACACGTTTTTGCAGGTCCCGCTAAAACGCATGAATGATCAAAACAAACTTTTAAAGGCTCGATGTTTCATTCGTCCGATTCACCAGGAGCCACAAAAAACCGTCAGCAACGTGCATCCCAGTCATCGTAGGACGAGATGCTGAAAGTTGGGAGAAAACACATTTATTCTAATCCTGAAGAAACGCTCCTTTTCTCCATTGTGTAGACACAATGTTTGATGTGGACAACTCAGTTAAATGCGTCCATGAAAAATCACTAATTTAGAAACAAAGGGCAAATGTATAAATGTTCGAGGAAAATTACGAATTGAAATAGGAGAAGTAATCCCCGAGGATTCGCGAGAGCGCAACACAAAAGAAAGAGAGTACACTGATTTAAAAATTATGATCTTTTTACCTTTATTCCACGTTAATAACATATATAAATAAATAATGTTTTACAAAACAACTAGGGAAAGTGTGTGTCAACAACAACAACAACAACAACAACAATAATAATAATAATAATAATAATAATAATAATAATAATAATAATAATAAAAAGGACTATTAACCGTCACTATTGATCCTGTAGTAATGCATATGGCTATATTTATCTTCTTCAGCTTTGACTATCTACATGAATACGATGATTATTAGAAAACCTGGAATCCCACAAATCTTGCAAAAGAAAATTAGTCTAGTCCATAATAATCATCTGTAAAGGCACTGCTCCGACACATATAACATGATCTACAAAGCAACTCTCAGATTTCTATCCCTTGTGCACGGGGGTAAAATCCAAACTCACGAACATCAGTATATGGGCGAATTTCAGTGTTTCAGAGTTTAAGCCATTTCTTTTCCCATCAAAACTATGAAGAATGCAACAAGCTTGCCCTATTTCAGCAATAGAATAGAATCGAATACAATATAGAATTTAGGCCAAAGGCCAAGCACTGGGACCTATGAGGTCATTCAGCGCTGAAATGGATTTTGACAGCAATAAGGTTTTAAAGATGTAACAGGAGGAAAACATCACAGCTGCACTAGGAAACAATTTTTAGAGGGGGTGTAAAGTCCGATGGAAGAAAGTGAATATGGATGGAAGAACAGCATAAGAAATGAGAGAGGTTGCAGCTAGGGGCCGAAAGGACGCTGCAAAGACCCTTAAGTAATGCCTACAGTGCACCACGTGAGGTGCACTAAAGGCACTACTTCTCTACTGGGTATATATGACATCTGATCGTACAAGAATAGCACTGTGGTCCCAAAAGCATACTCAACAATGCGTCTACAAGTCGAAGGTCTGTGAATGAAGACTTTTCCTTAAAGTTTATTCTCTGGTGGATCGTGCGTTTTGGCGGGAAAGTGCGACTTGCTAAGAGGCCTTCCCGCTAAATCGTACACGATTTAGCAGGAGCCGCAAAAACGCATAGAGTGACACCAGCCTTAAGGATTATACCTCCCCTGAGGAGAAAAATGGATTTCTTTAGTTCTTGACTGCACGACTTCAATAACATTGCAGAAACTAATCTAGCCCACTGCCGAATTCAATCTGAGAATTGGTTTCCTTTTTGAGCTTTTCATCCGGGAGGTCGATATTTCAAGTCGGGAGGTCGTTGCCGCTTCGGTCAAAGAATGTAGTTGGACCGTCTATTCTGTGGATTGGGTTCGAGGACGAATACACATTTGAGCACTGCGCTAGCAGACATTTATAACATTCTTCCAGAGAGAGAGAGAGAGAGAGAGAGAGAGAGAGAGAGAGATGCTTATAATTACTGATAAAGAAAACGCTAAAAGTATTTTCAAAACGTACAAGAATGAATGAAGAATATGATATCAAATTTAAGGCAATGCAAATGAGCCAAAATCAAAATTTTTAAGAACCGAATATGTCTACCATAAACTTATTACATAAATGATATAACAAAAATGAGTGTAGCTCAAAAAAAAGAACAGGCAATCTAGAACTCCGTTTTCCAGACTGTCTTAAAAATAAAACCTTGCAAGCACTGGATGAAATCAATACAGAACATGGTTCCACAAATGACAAAAGGATCAATGGGTTTTGTCCCAGTTGGAGTTAAGCTCTACGGATAAATCTTGCCCAGATTCAACTACAGATGTGCTACGCAGAGCGAGGATCTCGAAAAATACTAACAAACCTATTACAAATTTGCGACAGATATCCAGACATACAGCCCCTATTCATTAACCTGTCTTTTAAAAAATTTTAACGTAAATTTTGCTAACTTGAGGAAACTATGATAATACAAATTCAATTCCTGAAATGTAAAAATCAGCATAATTCGTGAATACAACAAGATGCACAGCTTCCGAGAAGTGGGCAAAATTCTTCTATGCCTTACTCACAAAACGTCTTCCCGGCCACAGCTACAGATCTACAGGTGTCAAAAACAAGTCTCTCTCCAGTGAGGAAAGGAAGCCATTAATGCCTTTGTTTTTTCTTCTCCATGTCTACATCTTGCTTTCTTCTTCACTCATCCAACGTCCTTCTCTTTTGAGGAATTTGCTTGAATATGGCTATCTTTCCACTGACATCAACATTTAGTTAAAATAAATATGACATTTGTAGGTTCGTTTCTCATTTCATAGTTGTTTCTTTCATAATGAAAGACTCACTAGAGCACGCAAGTCATGTGAGTATTTAGATGAATTGACACATGCCTTCTGATCTAACCTTCCAGAACATCATAAAAACACTGGTTAACCATACAAATAAAATGCACGATGCAGGCAGCCCAAGACAGTAGCCTGAGGGTAAATTAAATCTCAGCAATAAACTTTTACTATAGGTTCTTGTCTACAACATAATTTAAAATTGGAAAATCAAGCTAATAGTCTGTGTAGCTTTTAGTGATGTACTCAGGAAGTTAATAATAAGGTTATATTAATTATCAGGAAATTTCGAATATACAGTAAATATCAAACCGACGGTTATTACAATTAAACTAGATACTGCAATGTCAGTGTTCAAATATACTGCCTCCAAATTCATAGGTTTATCAGTGGGGACCAACTACGCAAGTGAAAAGGAAAACCGTTCATCCAACCTTCACTCCTCAATAAGTATTTAAACGCGAAATCCATTAAAAACAGCTTCCATAAATCAAGTGAATTTTAAAAAGTAATTACTATCACGGGGGGAAATTCAATATACGAATTCTGTACCAATGGGTCCCATAAAAACGTTAATTAATTAAGCTTTTCTAGTCGTGCCCTAACCATCCAACCCCCCACACATTTTTTATGGCCTGATTCTAAACGTTCAGGAGAGAGGGAGGGGGTTCATTATTCGTACAGGGCACATGTCGAAAGGTTTGGAGTGAGTGGGCGATATTGCGTGTACAGTAACTCAATTCAGCCTGTATGCATCTGGAAAAATACACGATAATTAAACAGGAGATAAATTTAAAAAACAAACTGTATAATCAAAACAGGAAAACCTACAAGAAAAAATATCACGGAAGATGGCCAGGAGTAGTTGCTTTTTAAAATTCATTTGATTTATGGGAGCCCTTCTTAATAGATTTTTTTTTAAATACTGATTGAAGAGTATGTACAGAAACACAAAAAAAAGTGGCACATAACGAAGTAAAGCAAAAGGAAATACTGTTGATCCATAAAATATACTGCAATTTCCTTATATTCCACACCGGTGCAAGGCAGCAATGACTGCATGGTTACTGCAACTTGAACCACCAATGCAAATGTGCGAAAATGGGCTTTTCATTAGACATTTTATGATCTCGTTACTGAATAAACTGGCGATTGTAAAGGCAATTCAATACTATTCCATGATTATGGAAAACATATTTTGGATAAAATAGCTAAAGGAAAATCCCAGTTATCATAGAGATGAACAATGCAAATAAGCAAAGGCTAACATAAGACGCTAATACAAAAGTTTTGGGTCTTTCAGAGTCCAGTGTAAGTGAGCAAAGATGGGCATACAACACCAACAGATTTCTCTCAGAGGGAAATCAGTCAATAAAAAATCATATCTCACTTAATCATAACTACACACACGTATAACGTATGAAGATGTGAACGCTTTACTTGCAGTTTCTTGCTTAGAATCTTCAGGAAACAAAAACGTGATACCTCTCCCATCTTTCTTACCGGATGGTGGACACGTGACTACGGTTAATTAAAGATGAGCAATCGCTAATGCTTATAATCATCGACGCCGACTAGTAAAAGGGCTGAGAAAATCATGGAGAAGATCTATGGATGAAGACATGGACCAGATGGGAATTTAGGCGGAAATGAAAATTACAGAAGAGAATGAAGTGTTCAGCTAACGTCTAACCACGTAAAGAGAATATTATAATTAGAATTAAGCTGGAAAGAGTAAAAGATACAAGAGAATAAAAAGAACTTATCTGACGTCTAACCACATAAATGGATAAGAATGGCGACAACGGTTTCTTTAGGTGATAGAGAAAGCAATTTTGATAAAAGGACAAGGACTGTTCGGGATCCTTTGGTCCTCTCAAGGCAATTTTAATAGAGATAAACCTTCCTAGTGCCAATTCATACGAACCACATGAAGTATTCAGTGAAACTGACCATCAAAGCTCCAACCCTAAAAAATGGATGAACAATTATGACCGTCACTCATCCGATCTTCCAAAGAAATGGTGCTTCGAGATGGATAAACGTTAAAAAAGAAAGGAGAATACATCACAAAGCCACCAACATTATTATTATTATTATTATTATTATTATTATTATTATTATTATTATTATTATTATTATTATCCCTTGGAACAAGTGTCCAGATCAAGGTTCAGAGACTAAAAATGAATCAGGGTGCATCAATTGAAATCGAATTTTGGAGAGAGAGAGAGAGAGAGAGAGAGAGAGAGAGAGAACTAACAATCCTACTACGGATTATGAGGAGATTTACCCCCAAAAGGGGTGAAAACTACCTATTTCATGGTCTCCCGTTTGATAGAATAAACACACGTTTTATTGTTTTTTCTCTCTTCTCTCCACGACAGCCATGAACCTCAACAGTCGACTATCAACTACGTGCTTAATTCACTGCTTAGGTTAGAGAGAGAGAGAGAGAGAGAGAGAGAGAGAGAATCCTACTCTAGTCCTGCTGGCCGCATGGGAAATTTCAGCGGGTTGTTAATTTTTATCACGAAATAAACATCGATAGAAACCCACTTCAACGTATTTGGTGGTTAAAAAAAATCATCCTTTCATGCCCTTTAGCATTCCGTCCAATTGGTTGAAAGTTATCATCATTACCGAATCTCGGCAGTCCTCCTGCATTTGTTTGCATTAGACAAGAGAGAGTCCTCCCATATCCCCTCATCAAGCCAGATTGGAAGTAACCTTTCCTCTTTATGTCCAAGCTCTGAGAACTTATATTTAAGTGATAAGATCTTTCATCGCCTCAAGAAAGTAAAGATACATACAAACATAAAAGTGGGGCTGAATCATTAATTCCCCAATCATGAATACTGTAAGGCATACTCACTTCCCTAAAAGAACGCAAACAGCTGTCAATAAGCACCGGTCTTCTAATCTCAATCCCCGCCTCCCACACTTCCGTTCCTGAAACTTTAGTTAATAAAACAGAGAGAGAGAGAGAGAGAGAGAGAGAGAGAGAGAGAGAGAGAGAGAGAGAGGTGGGGGGGTTCTTTCATGCAACTGAGAAAGCCGTTAATCACATGACGTATGCAAGGCTTTACTCCTGAGAGAGAGAGAGAGAGAGAGAGAGAGAGAGAGAGAGAGAGAGAGAGAGAGAGGTGGGGGGAGTCTTTCATGTGATTGAGAAAGGCTATAGTCACTGGACGTACGCAAGGTTTTACTCCTCTGACTGAGAGAGAGAGAGAGAGAGAGAGAGAGAGAGAAAGAGAGAGAGAGAGAGAGAATGGGGTGGAAGTTATTCCATGTGATGGAAAAAGCCGTGGATGACTTGATAACTGGAGTATGAGAGGACATGGGACGTTGTTTTTGGAGAGAGAGAGAGAGAGAGAGAGAGAGAGAGAGAGAGAGAGAGAGAGAGAGAGATGTTTACAACCTCGTCCTATGCGTAATCAAAACGTGTTTAAAAAAGGTTCTTGCGTCTTGTCGCCACCCGCAAAGAATTTAATTCCAATAAAGTCGATGAAGTTAGTGTAGGTGATAAACAAAAAATGGCAAGGCAGCATCTGAGAAAAGATGACAAAGAAAAAAATATTAGCAAATAAGATCACGAAACCTAACTTACATAAATCTTTCACTGAAGTTTTCGAAATAATATTTGGAAATGGAACAACTAAAGAGATCACTCTGGCTTTTATAAATAAGGATATAAAAGACAAAACTCGGCTTAACTTCCCTTAACATTCAGTACCTGTTTATAACAAATGAAGTTCCTTATAGGCTAACTGAGAAAAACAGTGCATCACTAGCAGCGTCATTATCCAATAAATATATAATGATCGAGTTGAACGCTTAGGATGCGTGCATACCATGAGCAGTGAAGCTCGATGAAGTCGTTCATTTATTCGGCATCTACATTAAGTGACTGAAAAGATGAGCTGTGCCGTAAGGAAAACTGTAATCTAAATGACAATGGTCGTTATGAATGTTATCTTGGATATTTATGACGTTCAGGCTTAAGATATCCAAGCACCAAGCTTTCGCAGTAAGAGAATCCATGAGTAAGAGAAACGAAAAGAAAAAAATAATAAAAAATACTCAAACAGACTTCAGAGATATTCCTGAAAACCAGCATACGATGAATACGAAGCACACGGAAAGATATCAAAGGATAAAACTGAATTTTCATGCACCGTTCATACATCTTTCTCTAAAAATACTTTAATATCACGAACTTTCACTACAACATGCTCTCTCTCTCTCTCTCTCTCTCTCTCTCTCTCTCTCTCTCTCTCTCTTTCTCTCTCTTTCTCTCTCTCTCTCTCTCTCTCTCTCTCTGATTTTAAAATGATCACTTAAGATGATGAGTTGTAATTCTTTGTTTGATACTAATATGATCTACCGTAGGAGTTTTTTTCAGGGATATAACATGACCCGAAGGTATTCTTTATTCCATCACCTGTCTTTTTTGTCTATACAAATTGGCTCTTTTTTTTTATTCGGCTTGAATCAGCATTTCTCTCCCTTTTTATGAACCAATACCTCTCCTCAAAATAACCTCAATATTCTTTTCCCTGACAAGGTATAAACTAATTTATCTCCCTACCGCTAATAGGAACATTCTTTTTCCCTCCAGCAAAAGAAATATACGGAGACAAAAGGTTCCTGAAATCAGCAAACCGCTTTCCCCTCCTTCTGAATAAATAAAAAGAAGAAATCCCGGAAAACATTGCTCTCTTTTCCCTACAGCGACGACCCTTCCCCACTTCGAAAAAGAAATAAAAACGCTGCCATTCCCTACACCACTGTGACGAATACGCCTTCCAACCCCCATCATACTCCCCCCTCTCTTTCCCCACAATTTCCCACAATCCTCCTTCACATTCCTCCTAACACCCAACCTCTCATCGCCGTATAAATACAGAAAAGCCTTCATACATCTCAAACAGATGCTGCATCTCAACATCCCCTGTGGCTGGATCATGTGGTCTGAGCAGATGACGAGAAAGGAAACTTGGAGAGAGAGAGAGAGAGAGAGAGAGAGAGAGAGAGAGAGAGAGAGAGAGAGAGAGAGAATAGGGACGCGAGGCAGAACATCAAGAAATGAGAATGAGAAAATGAAAAGCGACTCAGTCAGGAAATGAAGGCTGCCGCCCAAATAGAGCCACTTTCATGTGCCGGAAAGTAAATGGATTGGGCAGGACTGAACAGGCCAAGGAAGGCAATGGGAGTGTAGTGGGCAAAGCACCCATTAAGACGATGGGGTTTAAGCATTCTGTGAAATACATACATACATATATATATATATATATATATATATATATATATATATATATATATATATATACATATATGTGTGTGTGTGTGTGTATGTATATATATATATATATATATATATATATATATATATATATATATAGAGAGAGAGAGAGAGAGAGAGAGAGAGAGAGAGAGAGAGAGAGAGAGAGAGAGAGAGAGAGAGAGAGAGAGAATCAGACAAACAAGACACTCTGAAGACGCCAATTTACTCCACTTAAGATGGACGTCCTTTCCTCAAAGGAAAGATGACGACCTCGAAAAAAGGGAGCTCAGAGAAATCACAATGAAAGGGAAGAAAGCCCTGACACCTAAGAGGGACATCCTTTCCATGACAACTGTTTTGGTGATGGTGAAGAGAGGCGAAGGAGGTGCAAGGAGAAATGTTATATGGCATAAAAAGTGTGCAAACCATGAGTATAAATATTTGATGGAGCCACTCGTGCAGTTTCATCAAAATATATACATTATGTTTACCGCTTTCTATATGGACATTCTCTCTCTCTCTCTCTCTCTCTCTCTCTCTCTCTCTCTCTCTCTCTCTCCCTCTCTCTCTCTCTCTCTCTCTCTCTCTCTCTCTCTCTCTCTCTCTCTCTCTCTCTCTCTCTCTCTCGAAGTAAGCGCAAGTGATTTAATACAGGTCATAAACATGAATGAATGCAAGGACCTTAAGTGGCCATTATATTGCATTTTTTATTTTTATTTCCTCAAATTTTGCCAAATATTTACTTTATTTTCATGAGTAAATAAAGTAAAATAGCCACAAAAGTTGCATCGCACAGTATTTCCCGTGGGGGAGCACGAACACACCCCATTCCACTCTTTCATTCCCTAACTATTTTTCATTACGCTCTGAATTCCCTTTATCTCCTATCTTTCCTCACATTCTTTTTCAGCATTTTTCATAAGATATTTATTTTTTTTTATCTCAGGTTATTATTTTGACTAAATTAGGAGTTTTCAAGAACATATGACGAGGAAATGAGATTTAAGTTCGTATGATTATATTGCCAAATATGTAAAAGTGAAGCGGCTAAAATGTTTTAAAAATAAAAGACAGGTTCGCAACTTGCCTTTTATTCCTAAAACATTTACGCCAGTGTATTTTTACATATGTTTCGCAATATAATCATAAGAACGTAAATCTCATTTTCTCTTCATATGTTCTCTGAAAACTCACAATTTCGCCAAAACAATAACTTGAGATCAATAAATCAAATATCTAACGACAAACTCAAAAACGAGCGAAAGCATAAAATGCGAAGATAAACAGAGCAGAGGAGAAACGGCGTGAGTGAGAGTTTAACAAAAGAGCGGGAAATGAAAGGGGCATTTGCATGGCAAAGGGGTTTACACAAGGAATGCAAATAACCGTCACGAGAGACACAAATGTTTGAGAGCAGGATTTGCATTTTATGAGATGCATTCTATCTTAGGCTTTCTCACCTGGTGCCCACCTTTTTCCCGCCTTTCCTTCCCACTTTAAAGTTGGATAAAAAGTAAGGAAGGTTCCGTGTCATCTCTCCTATATTATATTAGTTTTATCTTATATTAGAATAAAACAACAAATTAAAGATGACCTAAACAAGAACTGGCGATTTAGAATAGAACAACTAAAATACTGTATCCGTGAAGAAGAAAATCGAAATACCACAAAACAGTTAATAAAAACAGAGAACCAACACACATCATATCTGCCTGAATGCTTATCTTCATCACGGATACCAAATAAATCTCTTTCTCTATTTTTTTATAATAATAACATCCGAGTGGATCTTTCTTGTTTGTCCGTCCTGGGTGGGGACGGGGTAGGGAGTTGATCGGGAGGGTAGGGGAGACATGACACATCCACCCTCCTCCTGCAAACCTGTTTGTCCGCCCCGGTGGGGGCGGGGTAGGTAGGGGATCGGGAATATAGAGGAGACATGACACACCCTCCCGCCTCCTGCAAACCTGTTTGTCCGCCCCGGTGGGGGCGGGGTAGGTAGGGGATCGGGAATGTAGAGGAAACATGACACACCTTCCCGCCTCCTGCAAACCTGTTTGTCCGCCCCGGTAGGGGCGGGGTAGGTAGGGATCGGGAATGTAGAGGAAACATGACACATCCTCCCGCCTCCTGCAAACCTGTTTGTCCGCCCCGGGTGGGGACGGGGTAGGTAAAGGATTGGGAGGGTAGGGGAGATATGACGGGTAGCACCGGGCTCCAGCGCAGCGTAGTCCATGCTCTCAAGTTCGTCATTTATAATCATCGTCCTCATTGTCGCGTGACACAAAGGGCCTCTTTTAAATTCCTCAATTCATGTCTTTCCATTGCTTTATCTTTTACAAATCTCCGCTCATCTTCATCCTACCCTCATCCAATTAGGTCTGGGTCTAATAACTACCCTGGTGTCTACAGAAGCCCAGCTGACACTATCAAGTACTATTTTCCCAGATGCTGAATGAAGGACATGTCCAAGCCATCCCCATCTCCCTGTCATCATTATCTCATCTACATATGGAACGGACGTTATTAACCTGTGTTACCATTTATAACTTCATCCTGCCATCTGACTTCTAATATTTTCTTCGTAAAATTTTAGTCTTAAACATAAAGTGATATGTCCATACAGCAATACACATCGCTCATTACATATGTAAAATTTTACAATCGTATGCAATTTCAGTCTATTTGATTTCCAAACCTCATTTACCCCGTACATTGTTTATTTGGCATCTTTATTTCTTTCAATAAAACTCCAACTCAGGGGAAATTGTAATGGATATCATTGCTCCTTAATATCTGAGAGATCCAAACTCATTAATCCTTTCTCTAATGATATTTCATCCCTTTGTGCAAACTATCCTCATTACTTTATTTTTTCTTGGATTTATTTTGAGTTCCATCTCTCTAATACATGATGCATTCGATTAGAGACTTTGTAAATATTGTGATGTTTTTTTCAGATTAAAATGCAATCTCTCAAGTCTCTCATGTTTCCACCGTTACCCCATTCTAACCCTCCAACCACTTTTTCAACATAAAATCTGTGAGAGGGGCAAACAGCAAAGGTGAAATAACAAGCCACTGAAGCACCCGACTGCTTGCTGCAAATTCGCTTGACAAGAACCCATCATCATTAATTCGGCACCTACTTGGTTCAGGTAGTTTAAATTGGCTTTACATATCTCAAGGGAATCCCACAAAGAAGCAAGCCCTTCCATAATATTGGTCTGCGGACGCTGTCGAGTGCCTTCTGGTCAGCTGGTATAGTGGTTTGTGTCGTGGAATGCCACTCACATGCCGCGGGCTCGCATCTTCCCCAGAGCGATGAAAAATCATTGGCTCTGTATCATAATCAGTTACTGCTGCATTGTGGGGTCTACGGTGGGAAGTTGAAACCAACATTCTTTGGAAGCTTGAATTTCAAGTCAATGACCCCTGTGTGCTTGTTCCATGTGAATAGGTTTCATCTACTGAAATAATAATAATAATAATAATAATAATAATAATAATAATAATAATAATAATAATAATTAACTGAAATCGTAAGAAAGGGATCTTTAAATTCCATACACTGGAGCGCAAATGATAATTTTTGCACAGTACAAAATCATTGTCCCGCAAAACATTGCTAAAAGAGCTGACCGGGAAGGATCACCTTAACTGAAATATGAGTTCCTCATTGGACGGGTTGGTATCGTTCTCGGCTAGCACTCTGCTGGGCTCGAGTTCGATTCTCCGACCGGCCAATGAAGAATTAGAGAAATTTATTTCTGGTGACAGAAATTCATTTCTCGTTATAATGTGGTTTGGATTCCACAATAAGCTGTAGGTCCCGTTGCTAGGTAGCCAATTGGTTCTTAGCCACGTCAAATAAATCTAATCCTTCGGGCCAGCCCTAGGAGAGCTCAGTGGTCTGGTTAAACTAAGGTATACTTAACTTTTTTTAACAGAAATATAATTACATCTCAAGGCCATCATTTCTTTGATGACAAGAGAGGTTTATTCACTAAGGTAAAGCGATGCCTTCTGCAGGCTGTCAGATTTATGGTCACAAAGAACACTTACGAAGTTAGGGAAGTATTACATCCACTTCAAAACACATTCATTCTTTTTCCTTATATGCTCTCGAAATACAAAATTATTTCCAATTCGAAATCCAGGAAATTTTCTTCTTCCTAATCAGTTTTCACTGAACTGCATCATAGCATTTAAGAGAGGTCTCGGGATTTTTTATCAAAAAAACGTTACCTAAAAATCACAAAAATTATAACACAAAACACAATTTATCTTTCAATTGCGAATGTATTATCAAACGAAAGAATTCTACACATGGTTTATACCTAACTGTTATCGAATTGACATCGAAAGTCTTTCAATTTCATCAGTTCATGTTATATTTTCGGTATTGACACAACTTTGAGCATTAATGATAAAATGTTAGTTTAAGTCTATATGTTAAATTCATTACAATCTCAAACTGGTTATGTTCAAAGCATGGGTGTATAGTAAACAGAATTTAGGTGTTCAATTAACCTTTACAGCAGTTACAGGTGTTAAAAAAAATAGGTGGTAAAGAGAGAGAGAGAGAGAGAAAGAGAGATTTCCATAAAAGAACAAGGTGAAAGCTACTCCACAGTGCTCCCCTATCGACCTACACCCCAGAAAGACGAAATTGTCAACAAAGGAAAGGAAGAAAAAGTCAAAGGACAAAACATGCAGCAGGATACCAAAGGAATGCACAGAGAGAGAGAGAGAGAGAGAGAGAGAGAGAGAGAGAGAGAGATCAACGTCCCTCTCTCGATTTGCAGTTGCTAATGCCCCGTAAAATCAGCGGAGGCAAAATTCTATCTGGTTTTCCCAAAAAATTCCAGTCAGCGCTGCATGTAAATCAATCCCAAAGGAATGGTACTGTAATGACATCAAGACAGCAGTCTCTTGAGATTTTGGGAATCGAATCTGAATGAATTATTGCGTGAATGAATGAATATTCTTTTATTTGAACAGAGGTACATCTACAATGAGCTCTTGCAAGGAAAGATGACTCATCTCTTTAAAGGCTTTTGAGGCTTACAAAGTACTTCTCTTCACAACAGTATGTTGAACCCGGAGGGATCAACAAATAATCAAAATCAATACATGAAGGATCAAATTATGATGAATAAAACAAGCAAACGTGAATGATCAAATAGAACGATTAAGTATAATTCGTCTTTAAGAAAATCGAAATGGAATGTCTAGGAGTTTGTTTAGAAAAATATTTAAATATATACATAAAACATATTTCAAAAATACATTTTTCACACTGACTTGAAAAGGGAATAGTTATAACAGCTTTATTTTGAAGGCAGAAAGAATTCTGTGCAAAATATAAGCATGAATTTTAAATACTTTTAGAATTGTCTACACAAATCTGTGTGAGAGAGAGAGAGAGAGAGAGAGAGAGAGAGAGAGAGAGAGAGAGAGAGAGAGAGAGAGAATAACTTTTTTGTCAAAGAGAAAAATTTCCAGTCCACAAAACGAGCAAACCCACACAAGAAGGCCCCATTGAAATGTCCCCTATGGTAAGTAATGGTCAAACCCCGTTGTTTTTCTTAAGCAATTTACTCCTCTCAGGATTCTAATATTTATGAATGCTTACTGTCAATCAACTATACACCTTCTTCAGTCAGCCACCTCCTCTTGCAATAAATGGCCAAATCCTTATCTTTCAATCTTTCATTCATGCCTTCGCAGTGTAATTTCGTTTCTCCACATTTGAATATATACCGAAGTGCTTGTTATCTGATCAGTTTTCTTTGTTTTTCCTGAGATATTCTCTCTCTCTCTCTCTCTCTCTCTCTCTCTCTCTCTCTCTCTCTCTCTCTCTCTCTCTCTCTCTCTCCATTAAATGCCTTACTTTACTTTGGAGATGGCTCGAACTTCAGTTTTCTCAACAAGAAGTTATGGATGAGGTGATTTATATATATATATATATATATATATATATACATATAGATATATTTTTTTATATATAATATATTTGCATAAAAATGTATGTAGTTATATACATATACATAAACATAGTATGAGTGTGTGTGCATCGCAGCGAGCAAGTATGGACACTATTTACAACGCAAAACAGCTTCCAACCCATCCTTCTAACCCTAAGCCGAAAGACTTACGACAATGCGATCAGACTATATACTTGATGGCATAACAAACATATCAACCAGAAATGGATGTGGCTAAGCCTTTTACCCTCAGCTACCCTAAAATGCATGGATCCTTAGTATTAAAAATTTTATAAAATATACACAAACAAACATGCACGGGCAAATATAATATGTTGGTTATAAAAATACACAAACAAACATGCACAAGCAAATATAAGATGTTAGAATTGGGATATAAAATTGAGGCCAAAGGTCAGGCGCTGGGACCTATGAGGTCATTCAGCGGTGAAAGTGAAATTGAGAGTACAGAAGGTTTTAAAAGTGTAACAGGAGGAAAGCCTCGCAGTTGCAGTGAAATTATTGTTAGGAGAGGATAGAAATTGAGATGGAAGAAATATAATATGAACAGTGGTAGAGTAAAACAAATGGAGGGGGTTGCAGCCAGGGGTAGAAGGGATGCTCCAAAGAACCTTAAGTAACGCATACAGTGCAGGGCGTGAGGTGCACTGATGGCACTACACCCCTACGGGGAATATTGGTGTGTTCATTTTCGTTACGA
>NC_089765.1:39921909-39936909 GCF_040412425.1 Macrobrachium rosenbergii | reverse complement strand
ATAAATTTCTGACTCACGTCGGGATCGAACCCAGGTCTCTCAGGTGGAAAGCAAGGGCGTTACCCACTGGGCCATACAAGTCTAAAGAAGTCGGAACCTGAGCAACTGCACCCGGGAATTACCTGGGCAAGCTAACTGCTTGCATACCAGCCAAGTTTTCCCCAACTTCCCGACTCAGCAATGACCCAATGGACAACATTTCATTCGAATTATCCCTTCTGGTGAATAAGATAGAAATCATCAACACACAATCACGTGTGGAACGAAATAAATTTCTGACTCGTCGGGATCGAACCCAGGTCTCTCAGGTGGAAAGCAAGGGCGTTACCCACTGGGCCATACAAGTCTAAAGAAGTCGGAACCTGAGCAACTGCACCAGGGAATTACCTGGGCAAGCTAACTGCTTGCATACCAGCAAGTTTTCCCAAACTTCCCGACTCAGCAATGACCCAATGGACAACATTTCATTCAGAATTATCCCCTCTGAGTGAATAAGATAGAAATCATCAACACAAAATCACGTGTGGAACAGAAATAAATTTCTGACTCACGTCGGGATCAACCCAGGTCTCTCAGGTGGAAAGCAAGGGCGTTACCCACTGGGCCATACAAGTCTAAAGTCGGAACCTGAGCAACTGCACCCAGGGAATTACCTGGGCAAGCTAACTGCTTGCATACCAGCGAAGTTTTCCCCAACTTCCCCG
Organism: Macrobrachium rosenbergii; assembly: GCF_040412425.1. NCBI lineage: Eukaryota > Metazoa > Arthropoda > Malacostraca > Decapoda > Palaemonidae > Macrobrachium > Macrobrachium rosenbergii. The sequence goes on along the minus strand of NC_089765.1, from coordinate 39,936,205 downwards.
ACTCAGCAATGACCCAATGGACAACATTTCATTCGAATTATCCCTTCTGAGTGAATAAGATAGAAATCATCAACACACAATCACGTGTGGAACAGAAATAAATTTCTGACTCGTCGGGATCGAACCCAGGTCTCTCAGGTGGAAAGCAAGGGCGTTACCCACTGGGCCATACAAGTCTAAAAGAAGTCGGAACCTGAAGCAACTGCACCCAACGGAATTACCTGGGCAAGCTAACTGCTTGCATACCAGCGAGTTTTCCAACTTCCCGACTCAGCAATGACCCAATGGACAACATTTCATTCGAATTATCCCTTCTGAGTGAATAAGATAGAAATCATCAACACACAATCACGTGTGGAACAGAAATAAATTTCTGACTCACGTCGGGATCGAACCCAGGTCTCTCAGGTGGAAAGCAAGGGCGTTACCCACTGGGCCATACAAGTCTAAAAGTCGGAACCTGAGAGCAACTGCACCCAGGAATTACCTGGGCAAGCTAACTGCTTGCATACCAGCGAAGTTTTCCCCAACTTCCCGACTCAGCAATGACCCAATGGACAACATTTCATTCAATTATCCCTTCTGAGTGAATAAGATAGAAATCATCAACACACAATCACGTGTGGAACAGAAACAGAGACCTGGGTTCGATCCCGACGTGAGTCAGAAATTTATTTCTGTTCCACACGTGATTGTGTGTTGATGATTTCTATCTTATTCACTCAGAAGGATCATTCGAATGAAATGTTGTCCATTGGGTCATTGCTGAGTCGGGAAGTTGGGGAAAACTGCTGGTATGCAAGCAGTTAGCTTGCCCAGGTAATTCCTTGGGTGCAGTTGCTCTCAGGTTCCGACTTCTTTTAGACTTGTATGGCCCAGTGGGTAACGCCCTTGCTTTCCACCTGAGAGACCTGGTTCGATCCTCGACGTGAGTCAGAAATTTATTTCGTTCCACACGTGATTGTGTGTTGATGATTTCTATCTTATTCACTCAGAAGGGATAATTCGAATGAAATGTTGTCCATTGGGTCATTGCTGAGTCGGGAAGTTGGGGAAAACTGCTGGTATGCAAGCAGTTAGCTTGCCCAGGTAATTCCTGGGCAGTTGCTCTCAGGTTCCGACTTCTTTTAGACTTGTATGGCCCAGTGGGTAACGCCCTTGCTTTCCACCTGAGAGACTGGGTTCGATCCTGACGTGAGTCAGAAATTTATTTCTGTTCCACACGTGATTGTGTGTTGATGATTTTATCTTATTCACTCAGAAGGATAATTGAATGAAATGTTGTCCATTGGGTCATTGCTGAGTCGGGAAGTTGGGGAAAATCACTGGTATGCAAGCAGTTAGCTTGCCCAGGTAATTCCTTGTGCAGTTGCTCTCAGGTTCCGACTTCTTTAGACTTGTATGGCCCAGTGGGTAACGCCCTTGCTTTCCACCTGAGAGACCTGGTTCGATCCCGACGTGAGTCAGAAATTTATTTCTGTTCCACACGTGATTGTGTGTTGATGATTTCATCTTATTCACTCAGAAGGGATAATTCGAATGAAATGTTGTCCATTGGGTCATTGCTGAGTCGGGAAGTTGGGGAAAACTGCTGGTATGCAAGCAGTTAGCTTGCCCAGGTAATTCCTTGGGTGCAGTTGCTCAGGTTCCGACTCCTTTAGACTTGTATGGCCCAGTGGCAACGCCCTTGCTTTCCACCTGAGAGACCTGGGTTCGATCCCGACGTGAGTCAGAAATTTATTTCTGTTCCACACGTGATTGTGTGTTGATGATTTCATCTTATTCACTCAGAAGGGATAATTGAATGAAATGTTGTCCATTGGGTCATTGCTGAGTCGGGAAGTTGGGGAAAACTTCTTGCTGGTATGCAAGCAGTTAGCTTGCCCAGGTAATTCCTTTTGGGTGCAGTTGTTTCAGGTTCCGACTTCTTTTAGACTTGTATGGCCCAGTGGGTAACGCCCTTGCTTTCCACCTGAGAGACCTGGGTTCGATCCCGACGTGAGTCAGATATTTATTTCTGTTCCACACGTGATTGTGTGTTGATGATTTCTATCTTATTCACTCAGAAGGGATAATTCGAATGAAATGTTGTCCATTGGTCATTGCTGAGTCGGGAAGTTGGGAAAACTGCTGGTATGCAAGCAGTTAGCTTGCCCAGGTAATTCCTTGGTGCAGTTGCCTCAGGTTCCGACTTTTTTAGACTTGTATGGCCCAGTGGGTAACGCCCTTGCTTTCCACCTGAGAGACCTGGGTTTGATCCTCGACGTGAGTCAGAAATTTATTTCTGTTCCACACGTGATTGTGTGTTGATGATTTCTATCTTATTCACTCAGAAGGGATAATTCTGAATGAAATGTTGTCCATTGGGTCATTGCTGAGTCGGGAAGTTGGGGAAAACTGCTGGTATGCAAGCAGTTAGCTTGCCCAGGTAATTCCTTTGCAGTTGCTCAGGTTCCGACTTTTTAGACTTGTATGGCCCAGTGGGTAACGCCCTTGCTTTCCACCTGAGAGACCTGGGTTGATCCTGACGTGAGTCAGAAATTTATTTCTGTTCTACACGTGATTGTGTGTTGATGATTTCTATATATATATATATATATATATATATATATATATATATATATATATATATATATATATACATTTAGATGGGAATTTAACATTTTATGAGGTATGTTCAAGAGTCAAAGTCAAAGCCATAAATTTTGAACTAAAACAGACTGACTTCATATTTGACATGCATGCCTCATTACTGAAACCAATATGCAGACCAAATTCAATGTCAAGGTTACATTTAAAGGTCAAAGGTCAAATGAGAATTTAGTTTTGGCTGCATCTTTTGAACTGTACAAGACAGACTCAGAGACTTCATATTTGGCGTAAATAATACACTAAAGAGCTGATATGCTAAACGAAGTCAAGGTCAAAGGTCAAATGGAAATTTACCACTGCCAGAAACAGTGCTTCACGAACACAGCTTGTTTCTCGTGTTAATATCGGCCATTTTCCAATAGCTGCTAATACACGAAAAATAAATTTGTAGTGATCATTCATCATTAAAATAAAACGTTTGCTCATGACAAGAAAGATGAATTGTGTGGGAAGCCCGCTGTCTACCCTTCACGAAATTAGAAAAGAATTTCCTGAAAAGTAAAAATATTTATCATTGCCATAAAAAATATATTACGGAAGAATATATCATATGACTAAAAATTGATATGCTATATAAATTTATAAATGCATTGCGCAAAAAGATTCACGTTATAAAAATATAAAAATACACACACACTATACGTTACAATAAAACATGAATTCTACTAATATAAAGTGACCCGTTCGAAAAACTTGAATAAAATCTATGAAACAATATACTGTAAAATATTTTAGATTGAAGGAAGGCACCCAAACGTGAATTGGATATTTCAGAACAATTTCCAACTGACATGAAACAGTAGTGATTTGAAATACAAAATAAAATACCAAAAACATCAGAGTGAATAATGAAAGGTTCAAATATTAAGAAATAAAAACTAGATCAAATCCGGTCGAAGACAACGAGCGCGCCGCCACCTGTACCGAAAGCCTTTAGGGCAATTAACAGAGGACACCTGGTATCAGATTCGAGAGGAATTTTTCACCCTCCAATGACTGGTTAGAGATCTGAACGCATTTCGTCCCCGAACAGGTTCGAGGCTCGGAGAGGGAAGATGGGGTCTTTTCATTAATTTCTTGATCGGATTATAAAAATGTTTCAAGGGTAATCATATACAAACAAGTAAAAAATGCACCGAAGTTTCTTCAGCGCAATCGAGTTTTCTGTACAGCGTATAATGTTATATGAAACTCTCTGCCACGGCCCATGAAACTCTCAGCCGCGGCCCATGAAACTTTCAGCCACGACCCGGTGGTGGCCTCTGTTGCAGGCATCTATAGGGCTGCCAGACGCACGAATATGGCTAACTTTAACCTTAAATAAAATAAAAGCTACTGAGGCTTGAGGGCTGCAATTTGATGTCTGATGATTGGAGGGTGGATGATCAACATACCAATTTACAGCCCTCTAGCCACAGTAGTTTTTAAGATCTGAGGGCGGACAGAGGAAGTGTGGACGGACAGACAAGTAGCCATCTCAATGGTTTTCTTTTACAGGAAACTAAAACAAGAAACGGAAAAATCCTGCGTTCGTTGCACTGCCGGTGGATTCCATAGATCTGGAGGATCTGACCAGAATTCGTAAATATACAACAAATATGTTATTCATAATGTGATTATTCTGAAGGAAACGTTCAAACAGTGATATAAGCATAAAATCTGAGGTAAAATGAAGAGGTTCTGGTCAACTGAAATTCATCCATGGTGATCATATTACATGACGCCATATACAATAGGTAGTAAAATTCAGAGTTTTGTGAGTTTTGTCACTGAAATTTGTTCAAGTGTCCAACTACAAACAGATGACGTCTAAACAGGCTCTGTTTACCTCTCTGTATGAGTGCTAACAAGAATTCCAGACAAACTAAAGAGCGAATTCCTGTGATTTTACAGACCGTTTAGGGAAACAACTGGTTATTTTTGTATTATCGGAGTCTGACCCTGGATCGGAGGATTATTATTACTGTTTCGTTAACTGTGTTCAGATAATTATGTTAAAAGACGAAAGGTTCCAGCTGCTAGCGAGATAAATTGTAAAAGAGCCAGTATTTGGCTAATTACTTCGTTGTGGTAATAAAAAAAAAACAAGTGACAGCATTAGGTAACTAAACTACTTGCTTCGGCGGAGGTCTATAACCTCTGCTTGGACCTTTTCCTTTCTCATGCTTTCGGCTATTCTGAAATCACGTGTGGGCAGAAAATATTTGAAGACGCCAAAAGCTCTTTTATTATGACCATTCAATCAATTTCATTGCCAAAAGCGTCGCATTTTCTGAACCGCATGGCAGGCAGAAGTAATGAAAAATAGCAGTCATGCTGAAATCTTCAGTGGCGGGGACATATGTCTTGTACAGTGACTCACGCGCTGCATTCTTGGTAATTCTCTTATTTCCGTCACCCTGCGAATTATTACGTTAGTTATCCATACTATAACAATAATTATTCATACCATGCATAATTCTCATACAGTGCATAATTCTCTGAGGAAGATTAAAGTAAAGTTCCCCAACAACCACGTGCAAGATATCAGTCAATGAAACTCAATGGAACCTGTAACAAACAAAATTCACAAATATATAAATACACAGGCCAACATCACACCAAAGAAAAAGGAAAAAAGTACAAGTTTAAACCTACTTTCCTTTTTTTTTGTTTTATATATACAATATATGTAAGTTTTCATCCATATAATTTCTCTCTCTCTCACACACACACACACTCTCAAACTCAAATTCATTGCATATCTGTTTTCGTGGTTTTTTACGTCTATAATATTTACAAAACAGAATGATCCGTGTTTCCTATTTGCAAATGCTAGATGAAGAGGACAGAACAAATGGAAAAGATAATTAAAGCTCATCTTTACGTTTTCCTGCTTCGTTTCTCTTTGTGTTTTGTGATGAAAAGAATAGAAGGAGAGAAAAATGGAAAAATGGCCTTTTCAATATGACGCAATACAGTTTGAAAGTCATGTGTATTGTTAGAGAACCTTTCAAATTCATCCTTCGAAAACTTTATACGCAGAAGGTTATATTCTTTCTTTCTCCCGGTTTTGAGTAGAAAAAAAAAAGAATTAAGCTTCTGTGGCTCGTAGGTTGAATAACACGGCCACATCAGCCAAACGAGGGAGAAAAAGTGTAAGACTAAAAATACTTCTCCCTTTTATTAAAAAAGAACTTGCCAATGATGACTGCGTACACGCCCCATGCACGCATACTACACACACACTCAAAAACACATTAACACACACACACACACACACATATATATATATATATATATATATATATATATATATATATATATATATATATATATATATATATATATATATATATATATATATATATGTGTGTGTGTGTGTGTGTGTGTGTGTGTGTGTGTGTGTATAAATATAAAATACATGTATATATATTTATATTTATATAAGTATTACATATTTATATATGTAAATATATATGCTTGTGCCTGTGTGTATGCATGCATGTGCGTGTACGCAGTCATCACTGGCATTTTCTTTTCTAACGAAAGGGAGAAGTAATTTTAGTCTTACACTTTTTCTCTCTCGTTTGCTTGATGTGGCCGTGTTATTCAACTTACGAGCCACAGAAGCTTAATTCTTTTTTTTTTACTCAAAACTGGGAGAGAGAGAGAGAGAGAGAGAGAGAGAGAGAGAGAGAGAGAGAGAGAGAGAGAGAGAGAGAGAGAGAGAGAGCATAAAAATATGAATTTGAAAGGTTCTTTAAAAATACACATAGCTTTCAAATTGTATTGCGTCATACTGAAAACGCCATTTTCTATTCTAATCTATCCATCTGTTCTTTTCATCACAAAATACAGTATTACAGAAACGAAGCAGGAAAACGTTAAGGTGAGCTTTTATTGCTTTCTCTGCTTGTTCTGTCCTCTTCATCCAATATTTGCATGTAGGAAACACGGACAATTCTGTTTTGTAAATATTATAGGCATAAAAAACCATAAAAACACATGTGCACCGAATGTGAGTGTGAGTGTGTGTTTGTGTTTGTGTTTGTGTGTGTGTGTGTGTGTGAGAGAGAGAGAGAGACAGAGAGAGAGAGATACAGAGAGAGAGAGGAAAACATGTGGGTGTAAACGTGTGTTCATGAGAGAGAGAGAGAGAGAGAGAGAGGAAAATATGTGGGTGTAAAAGTGTGTTTATGAATGAGAGAGAAAGAGAGAGACTTACCTTACAGACCTTACAGTTCGTTCGGGCTGCCCCAGGTCCCTCAGTGTGAGGCACCTCTGATATCTACCAGAGAATTGCTAATGCATCTTCCGGTATATTTTGCACCTTCCAATCTTGGACGGTCTGGGATGCATCTTATATATTTGTCGAGCTTATTCTTAAACACATCTACGCTCACTCCTGATATGTTCCTCAGATGAGCTGGTAGCGCATTGAATAGACGCTGCATTATCGATGCTGGTGCGTGGTGAATTAATGTCCTGTGTGTTTTCCTTAGTTTTCCTGGTATAGTTTTGGGCACTATTAATCTACCTCTGCTTGCTCTTTCTGATATTTTTAGCTCCATGATGTTTTCAGTAATTCCTTCAATCTGTTTCCATGCCTGGATGATCATGTAGCGTTCTCTTCTCCTTTCAAGACTATATAAATTTAAGAATTGTAGTCTTTCCCAGTAGTCAAGGTCCTTTACTTCTTCTATTCTAGCTGTGAAGGACCTTTGTACACTCTCTATTTGTGCAATATCCTTTTGGTAGTGTGGGTACCATATTATATTGCAATATTCAAGCGGACTACATACGTACGTTTTATAAAGCATAATCAAGTGTTCAGCTTTTCTTGTTTTGAAATGCCGGAACAACATTCCCATTTTTGCTTTGCATTTTGCCAATAGTATTGCTATTTGATCACTGCATAACATATTCCTATTCAGCATCACACCAAGGTCTTTTACTGCTTCCTTATTTTTGATTGTCTCGTTATTAGGTCCTTTACATGCATATAGCAACCCTTCTTTACCACCATAGTTTATTGATTCAAATTTATCAGAGTTAAATACCATCCTATTTTCCTCTGCCCATTTATATATTTTGTTTAGGTCTCTTTGTAGCGAGTTCCTATCTTCATCACACATAATTTCTCTACTTATTCTTGTGTCATCGGCAAAACTTCTCACTACCGAGTCCTTAACATTACTGTCTATGTCTGCAATCATAATAACAAACAGCAATGCAGCTAACACCGTACCTTGTGGCACACCGGATATTACCCTAGCTTCATCCGATTTCTCGTCGTTAGCAATCACTATCTGTTTTCTGTTTTGCAAAAATTCTTTTATCCATCTTCCTACTTTATCCACAACGTTATATTTTCTCATTTTTTTCGCTAATATATTATGGTCTACCTTGTCAAAAGCTTTTGCAAAGTCTAGGTAAACCACATCTGTATCTTTTTCGTTTATCATATTTTTATATATGCTTTCATGATGGACTAACAGTTGGGTTTGTGTACTTCTTCTGGGTACAAAATCATGTTGTTCTATATTAAACAAAGTATTTTTCATTAATGTTTCATTATATATTTTTTCATTACCCTTTCATAAACTTTCATAATGTGAGATGTCAGACTCACAGGCCTATAATTACTTGCCTCTAGTCTTGATCAACCTTTGAAAGTTGGGGTAATATATGCAAATTTATGCTCATCATAAATCTTGCCTGTATCTATACTTTGTCTCAATAATATTGCGAGTGGCTTTGTGACTGAATGAACCACTTTCTTTAACAAAATGGCAGGTACACCATCTGGTCCTGCTGCTGATCCATTTTTAATCTCATTAATCGCCTGCACAATATCAGATTCAGTAATATCTGTGTCCGATAAATATTCACTATTTTCATCTCTTATTTCTGTATCATTATCTTCATTATCAATTCTAGGTGTAAGTTCATTCCTATATCTTTCTGCTAATATGTTACATATTTCCTTTTTTCATTTGTTAATCGCCCTTCAGTTCTTAGAGGTCCTATTTCTACTCTTATTTTATTCATCTTTTTTGCATATGAGTAAAAGATTTTGGGGTTTTGCTTGTTATTTTCTAGGGTCCTTTCTTCTAGGTCCTGATTTTCTTTTTCTTTTGACTGTATAATCTTTTGTTCTGCATTTTCTATCTTACTTTTTAGCTCCATCACTTTCCATGCATTCTTTTCTTTTTGCAAGACCTTTTTCCACTTTCTGATTTTTCTGGAACAAGATCCTTCTGTCTCTTGGTATGCGTGACTGATGTTTACTTTTTTCTTGGTATATATTTTTCCACTATTTCCTCTAATATTTTATATAATATGTCCGTATTTACCTGTATATTATTACTTACGAATATGTTTTCCCAGCCTTTGTTTAATTCTTCATTTATTTTTGACCAATTTATATTTTTACTATAGAAATTATATTTTCCATATCCTTCCCATTTTTTCTTCTCTTGCTTATCTCTGTTTTCATGTGCTTTGGAACGGACTGTTAATTCTATGACATTATGGTCCAAAATACTCGTATTATACACTACTATTTCTTTAACATATTTCACCTCGTTCACAAATACTAGGTCTAAAATATTATCCTTTCTTGTTGGCAGGTGATTTATTTGCTGAATGTTATGTTCTAGTAGCATATCTAATAGCTTTTCAATTGCCTCTTATCTTATATGTATAAATACAACAACAGTCTCCTATTCGTTCTTTCCATTTTACGAAAGGAAAGTTAAAGTCTCCGGATAGGAGTATAGTGCAGTCTTTGTGATTTCTACATATATCATCCAATTTGTCAATTATTATGTCAAACTCTTTAGTATTCGGGGGTCTGTGTATTACAATGTTTACTAATTTTTCAGATTCAAATTCTACTGCTATTAATTCACATTCTGTGTTACTATATTTCTCACAGATTTTTCCTTGATTTACGTCTCTCCCATATATCACGGTTCCCCCTTGATTCCTATTTTTTTCTATCTGATCTATAAGTTTGGAAACCCTTTATCTGATCATCATTACCAGTCTCTTGTGAGTACCAGGTTTCACTTATATTCATTATATCTATTTTTTCAGTTTGGGTTAGTTCTTAGTTCTTCTAAGAACTCTATTTTTCTTATTGAGTTACTCGAAACTAAACCCTGCGCATTCATCACTATGATGGTTTGCGTTTTATCCCCATTATCTAATATGGGTAATAATAAGGATTTTCCCATGTCTCTTTCCTGCTCTGATATGTTGTTCTTTTCTTCATTTCCATAACTTCGTACATTAAAAAATCCAACTTTTCCAAAATAGTTGATCTTCCATCTTCATAATTATTCATTTTGTGTTTGTATCTGCACCTATCTCCACATCTGCACCATCCATTTGCATCGTAGATACATTGCTTTGTTGCACTGTACCTGGGTGCTGATGCCTCATATCGTGGTGCTGACATTTCATAACGTGGTGCCGGCTTGCTTTTTTCCTTCGTCACATACTCTTTATTCCTTTCTTTATTTGTTTCATTTTTACTTTGATTTTTATATGTATTTGCTTTTGATTTTTGTTCTTCATGGCAACAGGATGCATGTATCTGCATTTTTTGTTGAATTTGCAACCTTTTCCTTCTTTCAGATTTCAACATACTTTTAGATGTACTGTAGATCGCTGCATTCAACCTCATAGCCATCTAGATATGCACATTTGCCATAAATCTCATAGTTGTGACATATCTTGGGATGTTTGTAGTGACATCTTTCACCGAATCTGCAGTTTCCTCTTTTCCAGAAGAGTGACTATGTCTTTCTTTTCTTTTTTTCTTGCTCTTTCCCTTCAATATGTATATCAGGGTACAACCTCTTTGGGATTTTTTTTTGTGTTGTCATTTCATAGTTTATTTCTTTGTATGTATGCTGTTGTACTGCCTCATATGTAGAGTCTATGAGTTTCTCTGCATCCATACTCTCATCCTGTTCTTTATTTTCATTACTGTTTTCTATCTCTTCAGTCTTATTTTCTTCTATTTCGTTTTCCTCTTCTTCCTCATCCTCAATTTCATCATCCTCGACTATCTATACATTAAGTCTTGACTTAATAACATTGTCTATCCATATTAGACATGTTGAGCAAAATACTTTTGAGAGAGAGAGAGAGAGAGAGAGAGAGAGGGGGGGGGAAATATGTGGGTGTAAACGTGTGTTCATGAGAGAGAGAGAGAGAGAGAGAGAGAGAGAGAGAGAGAGAGAGAGAGAGAGAGAGAGAGAGAGAGAGAGAGAGAGAAAGTTAAGTATACATTAGTTTAACCAGACCACTGAGCTGATTAACAGCTCTCCTAGGGCTGGCCCGAAGGACTAGACTTATTTTACGTGGCTAAGAACCAGTTGGTTACCTAGCAACGGGACCTACAGCTTACTGTGGAATCCGAACCACATCATACCGAGAAATGAATTTCTATCACAAGAAATAAATTCCTCTAATTCTTCATTGGCCGGCCGGAGACTCGAACTCGGGCCTAGCAGAGTGCTAGCTGAGAACTCTACCGATTCTTCCAATGAGAAACTGAGAGAGAGAGAGAGAGAGAGAGAGAGGAAAATATGTGGGTGTCAACATGTGTTCATGAGAGAGAGAGAGAGAGAGAGAGAGAGAGAGAGAGAGAGAGAGAGAGAGAGAGAGGAAAATATGTGCATGTAAACGTGTGTTCATGAATGAGATATATATATATATATATATATATATATATATATATATATATATATATATATATATATATATATGTATATATATATATATATATATATATAGAGAGAGAGAGAGAGAGAGAGAGAGAGAGAGAGAGAGAGAGAGAGAGAGAGAGAGAGAGAGAGAGATAGTAAGTAAAATATGTGGGTGTAAACGTGTGTTCATAATGAGATCTATATATATATATATATATATATAGAGAGAGAGAGAGAGAGAGAGAGAGAGAGAGAGAGAGAGAGAGAGAGAGAGAGAGAGAGAGAGAGAGAGAGGAAAATATGTGGGTGTAAACGTGTGTTCATGAATGATATATATATATATATATATATATATATATATATATAGAGAGAGAGAGAGAGAGAGAGAGAGAGAGAGAGAGAGAGAGAGAGAGAGAGAGAGAGAGAGAGAGAGCGAGAGAGAGAGAGAGAGGAACATACCTGGGCGTAAACGTGTGTTCATGAGAGAGAGAGAGAGAGAGAGAGAGAGAGAGAGAGAGAGAGAGAGAGAGAGAGAGAGAGAGAGAGAGAGAGAGGGCGGAAAATATGTGGGTGTAAACGTGTGTTCATGAATGAGAGAGAGAGAGACAGACAGACAGACTGACAGACGGACAGAGAATTATACGGATGAAAACTTGTCGCATAAGCAAAAAGAAAACCATATTTACAGTATAAATTAATCAATAATGGAAAACGTCAATTTAAAATAATTTGACGCAATCTTCTATTTCTTCAGTGAAATCCGAAAGCTCAAGAGTGCTGTCCTTGTGGACTCATCAGCAATTACACACGAAAGCCTTTTACATTCATGGCTCACTAACAATCGTCCAACCTGATGTAGCTGGGACTGAAAGACAAAGTAATTTCTAAAAATCACCCCAACAGTATTTTTAATTACAACTTGAATGACAATTTCGAGTGGCGATGTTTCTCGTAAAAAGTAATAAAACCTTTCATAATAACCTGAATTTTTTTAAGTCAAGCTGAATTACATTTAAGCAAAACAGCTTCCTTGTTGCTGCTTATGACAAGGGCTTTTCGACAGCACTGGAAAAACGTCAGAATAAGATAGATATACAATTACCTAAAGTAAAAAGCTGCTGCACTAGTTGTAAATAACAAAATAACGAATAAATGAGCGCATTTTTCAGGTATTATGGTCACCAAAAACCGCCCTCTTTCAATAATGTCTTGCAAGTTTAAACGGATTGTCTGTGCCCTTGTCTGAAGTAGCTGGGGTCATCTTAGGCGAGACGCTGCATCAAGTCGCCATATGGCGGGTAGTGAATATATAACCATGTCCTCAAACCCCGAGTTTGCCTTAGTTTCTGCATCATGGCATTCCAGAATCTTGGGTGCATACTCGCCTGCCTGAAGTTATTCTCGGGGACACTAATTTGGAAAAATAATATTACAGTTAAAATGGCAGGTTCAGATGTCTCCTTGTCGCACAGTTTACCGTCTTTAATACGAAGACCTTAAAGCTTCCAGAATTTTAAGAGAGGGAAAAATTCATCTTTTTTTTATTCTTTTATGTGAGGAAAAACCTGCTGACCAGCGGACATGCTCGTCAGAATCCTTCCAATCTACTACGTAAACAGAGGACATACAGAGAATCACACATAAATAAACACAGAGATACATACGTACACACACACATATACACACACACACACATATATATACATATACAGTATACACACACACACACACACACACACAAACACACACACACACACATATATATATATATATATATATATATATATATATATATATATATATATATATATATATATATATATATATTGAATGTCTTTTACTGTAATCCAACAGTATACCATGAAGATGAAAAAGCACAAAAAACACTATACACAAGTTACAACCATATTTTTTCGGATACTTCTTCTGTATCCCTGTTCACTGCTGAAACAGGGATACAGAAGAAGCATCCGAAAAATATGGTTGCAACATGTATATAGTGTTCTTATGGGCCTTTTGTCTTCATATCTATTTAGCTATCTACCTATCTATGTATCTATATGTATATATGCATATATATATATATATATATATATATATATATATATATATATATATATATATATATATATATATATATATATATATATATTTAGTATATATATATATATATATATACATATATATATATATACGAGTATATATATATATATATATATATATATATATATACGAGTATATATATATATATATATATATATACGAGTATATATATATATATATATATATATATATATATATATATATATATATATATATCTTCAACATTCGTACTCAGGCAATCAACTCCTCTGGCGGACCCTGCATATCAACCCAACCTAAAGTCGAAAGTGTTTTTACCAAACACTCAGCGCTAGACTGAACTACAATAAGCCTCTAGAGCTCAATGAAATGTTCAAAAGACGCCTCCAGTTCCTCTCATCTACACAAAGGTCCTTCCTACCTTTGAGATGAGACGCCTCTGTGAGTAGAGGAATCCCTCAACATCGCGATGCCTGACATTTAGTAAAGCTAATATACGGACCCGTCAGCTTTAACGTCCCTTTTTTTCGTAAACTCTATCAATACGTGCCACGATTAAAGGATTTACAATTAAAAATTAATAGAAGCCTTCAAGCCTAATGGATCATGGACGTTTTCCGTTCTGGCAGAGAGAGAGAGAGAGAGAGAGAGAGAGAGAGAGAGAGAGAGAGAGAGAGAGAGAGAGAGAAATAACTTATCAGTTATCTATCTTTATTTGGTATGCCTGTATCTATGTATGGTTTTCAAGGTCGGAGGCACTGGGGACAAGAAGGGCATTCTGCTCGGCAGTGGAAAACCAAGATAAGATAACGCGTGAGCGGGATGATATGGAAACTGATAACTGGAAATAATAAAAA
>NC_089765.1:39884409-39916909 GCF_040412425.1 Macrobrachium rosenbergii | reverse complement strand
ATGTGTGCCGGTGTTTTTATATATTTACGTTTATAAAAACATATACAGTATATATATACATCTATATAGGTACATCCTTATAGCGTACAAGCATTCACGTGCGCATGCATAAAGATGCACATACCAACGAAGCGAAGCTCAAGACGTGAACAAATGCTCTGTAACGTTTTTGAGCACCAACACAAATCACGCCATAAATAGAAACCGGAAGTTGGTGGCGGGAGGGAGGTTAAACTCCGCTTTGGACACTGAAACCTTTTAGGAGGTGGGGTAGGTGGTGTCAAGGGTGGTCCCGGGACTTTATTCGACAATATTTTGCATTATTTATTCACTGAAAATCACTATAAATAAATACATTTATAAATCGAGTTTCCACGGTTCATATGAAATATATTATATGGAGCATGCACACTTAGAAAGATCGATCCTAAGAACGAAAGCTGTATGGTTTATAACTATTTATATATACATATATATTTATATATATATACGTATATATATATAAATATATGTATATATACCCTATATAAATATATATGTATATATATACATACATACATACATACATATACATATATATATATATATATATATATATATATATATATATCATTATCAGCTGATAATTTAAAAACAAATACACAAGGTGATTATAATCATATGATGCATATATATATATGTGTGTGTGTCTGTGTGTGTTTGTATATATGCATACATATATCTGTGAGTGTGCTTGAATGTGCATGTATATTTACATGACAGATAGATATTTGAGAGAGAGAGAGAGAGAGAGAGAGAGAGAGAGAGAGAGAGAGAGATTGTTTTGTATAAACACTCACACAAGCCTGCAGTCAAGATTACAAACGTCCCAGTTCACCTCTTTAGATACTTCCATTACTTTTATTTCAAAACCTCCCAGCATAATCTCAGCAAGAATATTGCAACCAAACACCATCAGAGTATACAGTCTCTCTCTCTCTCTCTCTCTCTCTCTCTCTCTCTCTCTCTCTCTCTCTCTCTCTCTCTTTCTTCCTGTCCTAAAAGCCCCAAACTGTGAGGCGATCCCTTTGCCCCGTAATACCGTCCCCCGGCCTTGGTCCCAATGACGCTTATTTCAACCGTCACGAGCCCAAGAGATTTACCCTATTTACAAATGGCCCTCCCTCCTTCCCCCCTCTCCCCAGAGCCACGAAACAATCAGGGGACAAAAATACTGTTTCCCATAAGATCCGATCGTTTACCCATTTAATCTGAACAAAATGTATACTAAAAATCTCTTCACTGTTTGATTAACTGTTTATTATATCAATTCGTACAGTCACTCCTTCTTCCTTTCATTTTCTCAAATATTCTTTGCCTGTCCAGTAGTGTACTTATTCTTCTACATGCACAAGTTAACACAATATAGGTCTCGCTACTCACTAGTGGCGATTGATTATCAGATGAATAACTGTAATTGTGGGAACCCTCCTCCTTCATAATGAATTAATCAATGATCCTTCTTCTTCTTCTTCGTTTAACGTGCTTTTTTCCCCATTTTTCATACAACGATCCATATAACAGTTATTCAATACAAGTGATAAAGTATAAAAATTCTATCGTTATTCCGTTACACTTATATGTAAACGTAATACATGAATCCTACAGCACATCAAAAGCACGCAAGCAACTAACAAAAGGTACTTGGCCTGGAGCAACAGCATTAATAAAAAACAAGTAACAAATGCGCCGAAGTATCTTCGGCGCAATTGAGTTTTCTGTACAGCGTATAATCAAGGTCACCGAAAATATATCTATCTTTCGGTGGTCTCGGTATAATGCTGTATGAGCCGCGGCCCATGAAACTTTCAACCACAGCCCGTGGTGGCCTGTCCTATGGCGTTGCCAGACGCACGAGCATGGCTAACTTTAACCTTAAATAAAATAAAAACTACAGAGGCTAGAGGGCTCTAATTTGGTAAGTCTGATGATTGGAGGGTGGATGATCAACATACCAATTTGCAGCCCTCTAGCCTCGGTAGTTTTTAAGATCTGAGGGCGGAAAGAAACAGTGCAGAGGGACAGACAAAGCCATATCAATAGTTTTCTTTTACAGAAAGTTAAAAACTAATTAATATGTATCAATAGTGACATCGCCTGAGCCTGGCAATGCTATGAGATAACAGCAATGCTTAGGGCTACTATTGGATAATAGCAACGTTATCATTGGCGACAGATTGGCTTTTTCAGACCGAAGCGAGAATAAGGGGTAATTCTAATACTTCTTAAGACAACAGGAACACTTCATTTATTCCCATAAGAGAAACTGACAATGAGTTTTAACTTGACGGAACAGCCATCTTTAACTGAAAAAAGTTATGTAAAATTTTACTTTATCCGAGACATTTCTAATAAGCAAGGGGGACCCCCTTCGCACATCCACGTCTATAATTATCTTCAACAAACGAATGTAACTCGATTTTTCATCAAATATACTGATGATGTTACACACCTGTGCATACTGTACATGAAACCTCATATCTCCATTCAACGGCAGCCAAACAGGACAACCTGATTTCAAATGCAGGACAAAAATATGAAAAAAATATACGGCAGGCTTCCGTGCTTTTAGAAGAAAGAAGTAAAAATTCTAGTTAATTACGAAATATTACCAACATCACAGGAAGCAAAATCAGCAAGATACAAACAAGAGAGGAAAATGTAAGAACCACTATAAAAATAATAGTAACTGTGAACAGTTCCACGAAAGTCTGATAAACGTGTATTCAGCAAGTATAAAGTGCTGTGAATTCAAACATTCCAACGAGGATTAAGCAAAGAACAATAGGGGGCTCTGCAGTGATACACACTTCAAAGACCCTCTTCTCCAACCCATCTGATGAATGATACTTTTTATAGAACCCTAGGAGTTACACACGTTTTACTACAGCCCCAGTGATCAACAATGGTCTGCCATTCCCACTGGGAAATATTTATGGAAAAGACCTGAAGGATTCATGAATCTTGTCAAAATATTAATCTACACTCCTTCTACATTCAAGGATTAACCCACACATTATTTACCCAGAATGTAGGAAAAGTCATTAAAAAAAAAAATCGAAAACTCGGCACACGACATACTGCAGAAACAACTATACTGACGTTATGAGTAATGTGATGTAAAGTTAAGTATACCTTAGTTTAACCAGACCACTGAGCTGATTAACAGCTCTCCTAGGGCTGGTCCGAAGGACTGGACTTATTTTACGTGGCTAAGAGCCAATTGGTTACCTAGCAACGGGACCTACAGCTTACTGTGGAATCCGAACCACTTTATACCGAGAAATGAATTTCTATCACCAGAAATATTTCTCTAATTCTTCACTGGCCGGCCGGAGAATCGAACGGGCCTAGGAGAGTGCTAGCCGAGTAGGATATCGACCCATCCAATGAGGAACATAAATTATAATGTGATGTAAAAAAAACTATGATATAAACGTTTCAAAAAAAATAGAATTGTATGCAGCAGACATGATCTTAGCTTAAGGGATTTCTTCTTGACCCAAAAATGTTTATTCAGCCTTAGCAAGAATGAAAACAGGAACATGCAAAAACAAACACCGCCATCGTTTAGGCATAAAATTTCATGGTCTTACTAGTCTTACTAAAGTTGAAGACAAGAAAACACTACTGTATTGTATAGTTACCACTGTCTTCATGCGACAGAAGGGAAAGGCAAACGATCAATGGGCACACATTCCAGATGTTCTGACGACAACAAAAATTACTAATAAAATAAAAAAGTGACAGATACAGTGCCGCAGTGATGGTGGAAGTAGTGTGTGAGAGGCCTAAAACTACAGTACTATACAAAAAGGTTGCTGACACTGCGGTATATGTAGGGAGTCAAAAGTTCTCATAGAGAAGTCTATGGTTAGAAGTATTTTGTGCGTAGGAAACAACTACTGAAAACCGTTGTGGCAAATATGCTAGTGACTCCATTTTCGTCTGTGAAAAGTGACTTTTCAGTTGATAATGACAAATTTCAATAGAAATCCGTAATGCTTCATGTCTTAAATAAACCGTTTCTAAATTTATACATCTTTTTTTGGTGTCAAATCAAATATTTATTGCAGTTTGGCAAATGATGTGTCACCATGCCACAACACATACTTTATGCTAAAGGCCCCCCACCAATAGCCATTACTTTAAGTGCTTTCGCGAAGAACATTAATCATTTCCATGGAAAAGCCATCACATTAATCAGTATATAGTGAAAACAGTAACTTGCATAGGCCCCGTATTCCTTAGTATTGTATTTACCAAAAAACAATATCATCCCTTTTCCACTAACATACTATTACATATTTTTGTTCTTGAGCTTCTTTCTGTTCATTAATTAACCTTGTATTTAAACATGTTTGGAATGGATGATGATAATAATAATAATAATAATGATAATAATAATAATAATAATAATAATAAGAAGAAGAAGAAGAAGAAGAAGAAGAAGAAGTAGAAGAAGAAGAAGAAGAAGAAGAAGACCACAGATAAAGATGGAAAAACAAAATGCAAGGCATTCATTCATTATAAAAAGGGAGAATTGCAACCTTTCTTTTGCAGAGGAACTTGTAGGAATTTGGGCATAAAAAAGACCTAAGAACAAATGACAAGAATGAAGCTTTCGCAATTCATTGTTGGGACGAAAATCACAGAATGAACTTTTGACTGAAAAAAACTATCAAAAGCAACTGTAAAAAAAGGGGCAAAGGCGTGGAAGGGATATTAATTAACTCCATATCCACAATGGCTGGAAACAGATCCTTTAGTAGCTTGTGAAGGATAACCATGAATTGTGTCTTAATGGCCTTTTTAAGTGTGGTCAGAGAGGCTAATACGGATCTGTTTCTCTGGTTGGCCGGCATCAATAATCTGGCAGTCCTAATTCCGACTCGAACCTTTGAAGTAGTAACTTGATGTTACCGTCAATGGGCGCCTGGTGTTATCTGCAAGACGCCGTATATAAACAGAGGTTCGAGAGTAATCTTCACCTAATCTCTTGTGACGACTGCGGTAGTAGCCCCCTCAAGAGTTAAGGACAGGGGGTTGGGGATGGGGTTGGGGGCGTGGGACTTAACAACAACGTCTTCAATATTTATTTGTTTTTCCATCTTTATCTGCGGTCTTATTATTATTATTATTATTATTATTATTATTATTATTATTATTATTATTATTATTATTATCCGTTCCAAACATACATGAACTCTTCCATAGGCAATTCAAAAGGTCAAACAAAGAAGGGGACAGGCATTCCCCCTTAAGAGTGTATTTATAAGGTTAATTAATGAACAGAAAGAAGCTCAAGAACAAAAATACGTAATAGCATGTTAGTGGAAAAGGGCTGATATTGTTTTTTTGGTAAATGCTAAACAATACGGAGCCTACGCAGATTTCAGTTTTCATTATATACTGATAAATGTGATGACTTTTCCATGGAAATGATTAATGTTTTTTGCGAAAGCACTTAAAAGCGATGGCTATGGGAAAGGCATTTAGCATAAATTATACATGTTGTGACATGGTGACGCATCATTTGCCAAACTGAAATAAATATTTGTTTTGACATCGAAAAATGCGTAAATTTAAAACGGTTTATTGAGGACATAAAGCATTAAGGATTACTTCTGAAATTGTCATTATCAGCAGAAAAGTCTCTTTTCACAGGCGAAAATATTTACAAACATGGACACACATCATGAAGATCTGTATCTATTTCATTTCCAGTGACGAACCGGGCAGTAACCCTCGAAAGCTTAAGAATTTTGTATTATTTGATATCATCACTTTCTCGTGATATTAAACGGAAAATAAAGTCAACTGCAGTATGCATATATATTAGTATATATACAGGAAGCTTTCGCCAACTTAATCAGTCGGCCTCTTCAGCTTCAGCCTGAATTTTGCATTGTTATAATAATATTCTTGAAAGATCAACATGAAAGGAATCTTTTTATCTCCTGCATTTGTCGGAACATCATTGTTCTCTACAAGACATTAATAATAATAATAATAATAATAATAATAATAATAATAATAATAATAATAATAATAATAACAAACTACTACAAAAGTGCTGAAGCAACTCTGACAACTATGCACTTATATTTTCAAGACCATTTTACACCAATGTTTTAGCAGAACTGCAACTTTTTGCCTAGAAAATATTTTGTAATAATTACACAACTGGACAAATGAAAATATGATGCAGGTCTATTTGAACCAAATCCATGGTACTGTGACAGACGGGTGCTGTAAATGTGATAGATAAATGGATATAAAATTAATAAAATGGTGAGAAAGAAATAAAGCGAAGAAAAAAGAAAAATGGAAGACACACGTTTCATCTTATATCCATAGCGATAAAGGGTAAGCAAGACACTCCTCAATGATTCCAGTAAATTGTATCCGAAAACGAATCATAATTAGGAAGTGTTTCATACCATATGAATTCTTCCTAGCATCTAATCGACTTGAAATCAGACTAACCTAGTGCACTAAGTAGATACCTTCAAAAAAAAAAAAAAAAAATAGGCCACCGCATTTTAACACGGTAAGCTAGGCATTCACGGATAGGCAATGATTAACTTACATTAAGCCAAAGTACTTAAATCGAAAATGCGCTACTAGCATTCTAATTCCTTAACTAATTCATTTATTAAACATCAGCTACAACCAAAATAAACTCGCCTACAATGCAACAAGAGGCCACTATACACAACAAAACCAAAATACAACGAACAACAGACCATACAACTGTGACCGACAATGCTTTCGTCAATGGACAAAATATAAACGAACAATCTAAAGTCTAGCAATTTATCAAATTTCACATTTCTGCGTAAGCCATTACGGTATTCTGTAATATGACTGAACCATTTCTGACAAAGACTGAAATACGAATCAAGTCTTCTAAAGAATGGCAATCTCATGAAAGAGAAGACCTTAGCTCATGCGGTAACACTTACCCTGAATAAGAGGCTCTCAAAAGGGAAATATCCCCAAAAAGGTCTCTGGGGCAAAACACCTGTCTTTGAACCGGAAACCCTCCTTTTAAATTGAAGGATAAAAGCAGCCCAGTCCTGACGACACCTATTACTTAAAAAACGAAAATTGCACTATATTTTTGCGATTAAGAAATATGACAGTCAATAATAATTTTCTGATGGGATAATATGCCACAAATTCGATTCAGCCAAGGATATGGGGACTGCCGAGTATTCCTTTGTCCGAAAAGACTGTCAAGGTGTTTTATCTTAGATCCGTATAACGTGTAGTTTTAATATACTTGTGATAATAATAATTTTATCATTCAATCAGTCTATACTTCTCTTTGAACACATGGGTAAGGTGCTCTTAATGAATCGCAAGCAGAACAATATTATATAAAGGCAGGGATAAGAACAGCAAGTGTTTACGAAAAAAAAATATGCAATATACTACTGACAAAAAAAAGATACAAGTTTACAGAAAGAGGTCTGCGCCGTAAGACTGATATTAAATAGCCTATGACATTTTTTAAACACTTGGTTATGTAGGTGGTTCAACATGCCTAGACCGCTTCCGGGGGCCACGTTAGTTCTTAAAAATGCAAAAGATATTATTCATTTAAAGGAACATTATTAACTCAGCGTATTCTTTAAAAATATCAGGACCTGGAGACATTTCCCCGCATAAAACTGAATTTCGGAGCCCAGTGTAGTGAACCCACGGGAGAAAAGAAACGCAAGGGGTGGAATCTCGGCTTCGGCCGAAGAAACGTCATTAAGCCTAAGGAAAATAAACACCAATCCTTTTCCCTTTCCTCCCGGCCCGACCTCATGTCCCAGTTGAGTTCAGGACAACATCAGAGGCGTAACATGGAAAAGAGATTTCGCATTCCAGAACAATGCTACAGCTTGCTGCTGTAACTGTCATTGAAGGTATACAAATGAAGGTGGGAGGAGAGAGCGTCCGGTAAAGGAAATGAGATTTGGGGATTTTCAAAGGAAGTTCAGAGAACTGGCATTTCAGAGAATGGACAGTTCCTAGAAACACGGGCGTAGGTGTGAAAACACTCGATAAACAGGCACACGGACGGGTGTTGTAAATGAGATAGATAAATGGATATAAAATTAATAAAATGGTGAGAAAGAAATAAAGCGAAGAAAAAAGAAAAATGGAGGAGGACACACGTTTCCTCTTATATCCATGGCGGTAAAGGATAAGCAAGATACTCCTCAATGATTCCAGTAAATTGTATCTGAAAACGAATCGTAATTAGGAAGTGTTTCATACCATATGAATTCTTCCTAGCATCTAATCGACCTGAAATCAGACTAACCTAGTGCACTAAGTAGATACCTTCAAATAAAAAAAAAAAATTACAATAAACAGGCCACCACATTTTAATACGGTAAATTAGGCATTCACGGATAGCCAATGATTAATTTATATTAAGGCAAGGTACTTAAATCGAAAATGCGCTACTAGCATTCTAATTCCTTAACTAATTCATTTATTAAACGTCAGATACAACTAAAATAAACTCGCCTACAATGCAACAAGAGGCCACTACACACAACAAAACCAAAATACAACGAACAACAGACCATACAACTGTGACCGACAATTCTATCATGAATGGACAAAATATAAACAAACAATCGAAAGTCTATGAGAGCTGCTCATGGGGATCATTTCATTAATCAAACGAATAAGTTCATCAAAACCTAAGTCAACGAAGCAAAAAAAAAAAAAAAAAAAAAGTGGAGGGGGGGGTATAAGTGAAAGCCAGGCTTCACATAATCCAATCATATTCAAAAGAATGAAAAAGCACACACGACTCATACGAGGTCAAGCGTCAAGCAATTACAGGGAGTGAGCTCTGGAATATCTACGAAACTTCAGATCAACTGTCAATCAAGGAAACAAGAAGAAAAAAGAGCTAAACTAAAATGAGAGGGGGGGGGAACTAAATAAACACGGTTAAAAGAAAATTTTGCTGCACATTACCGCCACTGTTTACAAATGCGCTCACTATGAAACGCCCATTAATTAAAGATAAATAAAGGATTCCATTTTTAAAAATCATATACTGATGATGAATATTAACCGATGTTAATTTCTTCAAAGGAAAAGTGGAAAAGGAATATAATAAGCAAAACAGGTCAGGTAGAATAACTGACTGAAGACTCTTATGTGCTTTCAAATGAAAAATATGCACTTTAATATCTCAAGTTCAAGATAATTTGCATTTTTCCCAGGTATGAAAATCGAAAGTCTTGTCTACGGATTACGTTCGACAAAAGTTGGTTGGGTAGTTAGAGCTTGATAACAGTAGTTAACTAGCGGCAGGTGAATGACGGTGGGGGGGCCGCCCGGGTGACTCGTTCCTTTAACAACTGGGACAAAGAGCAGGGTTGGTTAGAGGTGTGCTTATAACAAGAAAATTGGGGTTGGTATATCCAGGAAAATGCAAATTGCAGATGTCGGCTTACTGGTCAGGTACATAAGCAGGGGAAGTACGATGCCTGTAACCATTTGTGCATCCAGGTATACATGATGCTCAGCCTGAGGAGGCGCTGTGTCAAAGTTTGACCTTAGTGAAGGAAAATTTGAAGAACTAGGATTTCCCATAATATAAAAACATCCATGATAGTAATGTTGTGCCAACCCCCATCCTTGTTAAGAGTGATGAAGGGAATCACATCTGAGAAAAAAAAATTCAGAGATAAGATGTGAAAATAAAGGAAAGGGTTGTACCCTACGTTGAATGTTTGAAGCAATGGCGGTACATAACGTTTAATGCAATTAATTGCAGCAAAATTATTATTTCATTATAAGGGGTCACTTAGTTATTAATAAAATGGTTCATGTAAACATATTAAAGTTCATCTCAATATACTTATATATATACATATACATATACATTTATATGTGTGCATAGGATTCAATGGCAATTAGTAAAATGAATCAATTGTTATGAAAGAAATTATGAAGGCATATTAAGTTCATTAAAAAGGAGCCAACTTATTTAGTTTCCCCTTGGGCGCTAAAGGAGACGGACAGTTACCTGGAACCTAATTCCCACTTTACTTACGCGACTTTACTGAGACACCTGGATATATCAAGGCCAATTTCCAAGGCCAAGGGTCAAACAAGACCCATATCAAAATTCTATTACGAGTACGAGTGTACAGGAGTGCAACGACTGAAAAGGAGGAAGAACAGAAGAAAATAAGTGCAAGATCAACATGGGCAAATTTTCCAATAGCCAAAACCATTTTACCCTGTCAGTCATACAATCATCAATCTGATTAAGCCCTCTGCTTTGCTTTTTCCTGACTCCATACCAAGGACGGCGGCATCGTCCTTCAAGCGAGTTACCGTCGGGGGCGTCTTGCCTTAGCTTTGTCAGTAGTCGAAGAAGTTGAAAGGCAGTGCCAGCCTTCCTGGTTGGGTGCCATACAGAATCATCTTACGTCAGGTGGCCTGCCTGCCAGTGGACCCTTTGCTAAGGGCACTGGGGACGCGTTGCTGCTAATGCCAGAGGCTCTGATTCTCGGAAGGAAACAGCCAAGGGCGTCTTCTGCCAAGCTATCACGGTAGGAGTCTAAACGGTCCTTCAGGAATTCGATAGCATTCTCCAGATGCTTGACGTGGTGCACATTTGCGGATTGAAGTAATTGCTTCTGGCTTTATGTTCTCCAGCATCAGCCCCACCTCCACCGTATCTTGGTACCTGAGTTGGCACCGTTCAAAATGGTGCTAGCATTCGTATAAGAATACCGACAGGAGAGTTAATCAGAGTACGGTGGCAATGTTAGTAAATACTCATGCGGGTAAAGCAGGAGGCACTTTTTCAAGACTGCTTTTGCGGCATATAATTTTGCGGCGGCAGATCACTATTCAAATGTAATGTGCAAATGATACTAGGATCAACAAAGAAATCTCGAATTATAAGAGTAGTAATCAATATATTCAGTGAGGAGGGCACTAAACAATGAGACTTGAAAAGAGAGAGAGAGAGAGAGAGTGTGTGTGTGTGTGTGTGTGAAGAGACAGACTGTTGATCATGACAAGGAGAAAGGGCGGGGGGGGGGGCGAACCCAAGAACAGAGAAAATGCACATGTACTTGTACTGTATACGCAATCGATGGGAGTAAGACCATATTTTCCCAGTGCGTTCATTACAACGGTTTCTGAGGAACAGCAATGAAACAATTTGTAAGAAGGGTGCCACCTAAGTCTTAATGGCAACTAATGTGTAGAGCTTGCACTGAAAGCATAAGTATACCTTAGTTTTACCAGACCACTGAGCTTATTAACAGCTCTCTTAGGGCTGGCCCGAAGGATTAGACTTATTTTACGTGGCTAAGAACCAGTTGGTTACCTAGCAACGGGACCTACAGCTTATTGTGGAGCCCGAACCACATTATGACGAAATAAATTCCTCTCATTCTTCATTGGCCGGTCGAAGAATCGAACGCGGGACCAGCAGAGTGCTAGCTGAGAACGATACCCACCCGTCCAATGAGGAACTACTGAAAGCATAAAAAATAAATTTTGCTACTACAGGAATTCTTAAATAAGAGCAAAGACGCGAGACATTTCCTCAAGAAAGCGGATGAAAGAACAAGACCGGACAAAATGATGGGAGTGGATTAAATTACGAGCTATTCCACTTCGCCACTAAAGAAAAAGGTGCAGGGGAGGCTAAGCCATCGTGCTATCCGTGCGAAAACCTTGATAACGCGTCTACGGAAGACTTACAAGGACTCCCTCCAGATTAAACTAATGACAACAGAAGGTAGTAAAATATCGTTTAAGATTCACCTGTAAACGGGGATTGTGGCATGGAGGAAAAAAAGGGGGTTGTGAACATTAATAAGCAGTTTTCAGTAATTGCGCCTTCACATGGGGAACAAATAAAGAAGGGAAACTCCACCAACTCTAAATCACGGGAGCAAGAGGGGCAATCACAAGCGTGGTGATTTACATACAAAAATTATTTAATTCCTCACGAGAGAGGTATATCATATCCAAATATTAGCAACACCACACAACTCTGTACCAGTAAACACAGGGCAAGCCGCAAATACAATCTAAGTATGACTAAGCAGCGATCAATATGAAGACAAAATAATAATGAGCATGGAACCAAAACCAGTTAACTTACGTAACAAATCTCTGTCTCCTAGTTAGATGCCTGCTGCATTTTGTAGACATGGCGAGATAAAATACTAAGAAAGGACACAGTCCCGAGTAAAAGAACCTAAAGCCAATTTCCTGCTTAATCTGGTTCGCAATATTTTTACCCAGAATGCCAACTGGCACGTGCAAGCAGCATGCCTTTCCCCACCCAACGTTAACCTAACGACCTGCATCACAAAACTGTGTCGTCCTAACAAGTGCTAATACAGTGCAATATTATTACAATTAAAAAAAAAAGCCAACGAAGCGTGTTTCGTTCAGCCTAATCATTCCACAGAGAACCTAACAAGTTTCAAATTACTTCTTCGTCCCCGTTAACTTTCAATGCTCAAGGTATACAATATCAGCATTTACTACGAAGTACCCCATATCCATTTTAAATTTTATGTTGAAATTACAACTTAACAAAAATAACCCTACAAATTTCGGCAACCAGGCGCCTGTATCACGTAAAACAAAAACATTTGCTTCAAAAACCTGAAATCAAAACTCAAATCAATGTTTGTGTACTGACTAGTACAGTTCCAAAGATTATAAATATTTAGTGACCAGTTCAAAAGTTCATAACAAAATCCCTCTCGCGTCTTAAAAAAGTAACTTTCACTAGAGTACAAGAAGCAATAAGTACTTATCTCCGGACTCACCAGACTGCTGTTGTACCAGTCAGCGAAGATGTACTAGTGAAGGTCGATTACAGGGAATAAAGAGATTTGGAAATTAACAAGTTTTAAGGAAACCAGCATCCCAGAGAATGTGTATAATGGTGTCTATAAACATATGCGTAGTTGTGGAACCAATAGAAACAAGAAAAAATGCGCCGAACTTCCTTCGGCGCAATCGAATTTTCGTGCAGTGTATACTGCTGTATGAAACGTTCAGCCGCGGCCTAAGAAACTTAGCCGCTGCCCATGACACTTTCAGCCACGACCCGGTGGTGGCCTATGTTGTTGGTACCTATAGCAGTGCCATACGTACGAGTATGGCTAACTGTAACCTTAAATAAAATTAATAAAAACTACTGAGGCTAGAGGGTTGCAATTTGGTAAGTTTGATGATTGGAGAGTGGATGATCAACATACCAATTTGCAGCCCTCTAACCTCTGTAGTTTTTGAGATCTGATGGCGGACACAAAATGTGCGGACGGACGGACAAAGCCATCTCAGTAGTTTTCTTTTACAGAAAACTAAAAGTATATAGATAGGTGTTGCAAATGTGACAAAAACGAATAGAGAATATGAATAAAAAAAATTGGAGACAAATAATGCGAAAAGAACAACGGGTCAAGGCATGGTTAGTTTCCCACACTTCTCAAAAGCGATAAAAGAGCTAAGTTCCTACTGAGATTAAAAAGAAGTTTCGGAACTCTGAATTGCTGCAGGAAAATTATTTGTCATCGCCAACCTGATCTCCACTGAAGTGAGGAAAGGAATCGAAGACGGGTGAAAATATGCACTGCAGCCTTACTGTACTGCTCAATCAATATCACTTTTAATCGAAGAGATAAACATCCACCTCTCTCTCTCTCTCTCTCTCTCTCTCTCTCTCTCTCTCTCTCTCTCTCTCTCATGTTGTATAACTAGGTCAGAGAAAGACGGAGTTGTGGACACGAAGATCTTGGCTTTACTACGTTCCCTTCACAGCAGAAGTTACGAGTATAAGCTAATGGTTTATTATTTAAAGAAACCTAGGTCACATCTTGGTTCCACTCAGTTCGGGTCTGGCTCAGGTTATTTCAAGATCAAGATGCGTTACTTAAGTTGCAACCTGAAAGGCTCATCTCATTTTCTGAAATTCATTCATTTTAACTTTGGTTGTTTTTTAGATCGACTTCTGTGACATAAGCTGCAACCTGAGAGGCTCACATCCCTATTTACTGAAATTGCCTAATTCTGACAGTTTTGCAGCATTCTAAAATATATACTAAATAATCAGCATTATCCCATACAACCATGCCATCTTATATACAAAAGTGAATGTTTTATGCTTGTTTGTATGTTTGTGCTCTATAGAGATCCAAACCGCTTGACCGATCTAGACAAAATTTGGCACGTGGCCATCATTTGACCCAACTTAGATACTAGGGTAAGTTTCAAACCCATACCCACTTCCACTTCCCCTTCCCCTTCCCCATCCCCCTTCCCCCTTCACTTTGTAACTTATGTGGTAACAGTTTGACCGATCTAGACAAAATTTGGCACGTGGCTATCACTTGACCCAACTTAGATAATAGGGTAGGCTTCAAACCTGTACCCCTCCCCTTTCCCCTTCCCTTTGTAACTTATGTGGTAACCACTTGACCCATCTAGACAAAACTTGGCATGTGGCCATCATCTAACCCAACTTAGATAATAGGGTAGGTTTCAAACCCGTACCCACTTCCCCTTCCCCCTCCCTTTGTAACTTATTTGGTAACCACTTGACCAATCAAGACAAAATTTGGCATGTGGCAATCAATTGACCCAACTTAGATAACAGGGTAAGTTTCAAGCCTGTACCCCCTTCCCCTTCCCATCAAGACAAAATTTGTCATGTGGCCATCAATTGGCCCAACTTAGATAACTGGGTAGTTTTCAAACCCGTACCCCCTTCCTCCTCCCCTTTGTAACTTATGCGTAAATAAACTCTATGGTTTTATCATATCTCATTTTATGTACTCGATACCTAGAAATATATTACTGAAAATGCTTTTCTTTCCTGTGATTAATAATTCTGTATCAAGTTTTGTGTTTAGGTTTATTTGGGGGTGTGTTTAGGTTTAGTGGGGGTGTGTGTTTAGAATTACTGAGGGTGTGTGTTTAGATTTAGTGGGGATGTGTTTACATTTAGCAGTGGGCGTGTTTAGGTTTAGCAGGGTGTTTGTTTGGCTTTAGTGGGGGTGTGTTTAGGTTTCGTGGGGGTGTTTCAGTTAAGTGGGTGGGTGTGTTTAGTTTTAATGGGGGGTAAATGGGACACTAACCACAGTAATGTCTGGACAAAATAGACAGTCAGCACAGTAATACCTGGATAAAAAGAACAGTCAGCACAGTGATACCTGGATAACAAGACAGTCAGCACAGTTATGCCTGGATAAAAAAGACAGTCACCACGGTAATACCTGGATAAAAAGGACAGTCAGCACAGTAATACCTGGATAAAAAGGACAGTCACCACAGTAATACCTAGATATAAAGGACAGTCAGCACAGTAATGCCTGGATAAAAAAGACAGTCACCACAGTAATACCTGGATAAAAGGAATAGTCAGTATAGTAATACCTGGGAAACAGCCACCACAACAATGTCTGAATAAAATAGACAGTCATCACAGTAATACCTGGATAAATGGACAGTCACCACAGAAACACCTGGATAAAAGGGACAGACAATACAGTAATATATTGATAAATGGGACAGCCACCACAGTAATACCACCTGGATAAAAGGGACAGTCGGCACATTAATACCTAGATGAATGGGACAGCCACCACACTGATACCTGGATATTTGGGACAGTCACCACAGCAATATCTGGATAAAATGGACAGTCAGCACACTAATATCTGGATAAAAGGGATAGTCAGCACAGTAGAACCTGGATAAAAGGGACAAACAGACCAGCAATTCCAGGATAAAAGGGACAGTCAGCACAGTAGTAACTGGATAAATGGGACAAACAGTACAGTAATACTTGGATAAAAGGGACAGTCACCATAACAATACCTGGATAAATGGGACAGTCACTACAGTAATACCCGGATAAATGGGACAGTCACCACAGTAATACCTGGATAAATGGGACAGTCACCACAGTAATACCTGGATAAATGGGACAGTCACCACAGTAATATCTGGATAAATGGGACAGTCAGTACAGTAATACCTGGATAAATGGGACAGTCACCACAGTAATATCTGGATAAATGGGACAGTCAGTACATTAATACCTGGATAAAAGGGACAGTCACTCCAGTAATACCTGGATAAAAGGGACAGTCATTACAGTAATACCTGGATAAATGTGACAGTCAGTACAGTAATACCTGGATGAAAGGTACAGTCACATCAGTAATATATGGATAAATGGGACAGTCACTACAGTAAAATATGGATAAATGGGACAGTCAGAACAGTAATATTTGGATAAAAGGGACAGTTAGTACAGTAATTCCTGGATAAACGGGGTAGTTACCACAGTAATACATGGATAAATGGGACAGTTAGAACAGTAATATCTGGATAAAAAGGACAGTCAGTACAGTAATTTCTAGATAACAGGGACAGTCAGCACAAGGAGTGCAGGAAAATCTTTCTGAGTCTTACAGAGTTTCCCTGGGTAGCACCGGGTTGGTCAGCTAGTTTTTAATAAAGGCAAATTCGAAAATATTAACTCGTGGTAAGAAATGTCAGAAACTCTCACAATATCTGAAGTAGGTCCTGACATGGACATCATTACCAAAATAACAACGTACATAAAAAGCCGATGAAAACTGTCACAAAGCGCTGACTTGGATATTTAAGAACACTTTCTTAAAAAGGTATCAATAGCATGCGTAAAATATAGATGTCATTGATAATTCAACTACTGACTATCATTCATCAACACTGACTTAAACCTTACAAACTACTGCAAACAGAGTGACTTTAGTTTCTGCTTCTTTGTTTCTTAAAGAAAGCAGAGATTTGACACGACCTTCCATACGGCGCCTAACCTAAATCCACAAAACCATAAGCATAAAGCACATTAAATACATGTCCAGAAATTAAATCATTAGTGACCATTTCAAATAATGACAGTATCCACATGTGGGAAGCCTAGACAAGTAAGTACATAACTTGTTGGGTAGCCTCGTTTTAAACGTATTCTGGACTGCAAGTATTTCTGTACATTCATACATACACATACCTTCGTTATTTTCAATCAGCCTTTCATGCTGAGTCCTCTCGTACATTAACGAAGTACATCCTGATATTAAGTTTACATTAGAAAGAGAGGATAATGATCAAATACCATTCTTGGATGTTTTGGTGTTCCGACATAATGACAGTTTTAACACTTCTGATTTGAGAATAAAGGCTTTTACTGGTCTGGGTTCGAACTTTTATAGTGCGTGTTTTTATAGTTTTAAACTAAATTCAATTTTTACTCTCCTCCACCGGGCTTATACTCTAATCCCTTCATGGGACTCCTATCATATCATAAAGAAATAATGTCCTTGCACAAATATTTTACTGATAATTGGTTTCCATCTCATGTTTTCTTTAAACACTAAGAATTTCTTAAATAAGAAACTATCTGACTCGGCTGTTATAAGTACAGTACCACAGAAGAAACTCTAAGCAAGTATCCCATACATCCAAGACGATAAAGTTAAATTCTGAAGTCTTCAATAGAAAAACATTTTAATATGTTACAAATCATTCTAATACCAAAAAATCCACTTACAATAGGGTCTCGTTTTAAATTTAAGGACAGAATCTACCTAACAATGCAATCCTCAGTCGTATATAAATATACTTGCCCCAGATGTAATTTGGAGACTTACGTGGGATCGACTAAACGATTGCTGAGGGTCAGAGCAGATTCACATAAATGCATTAGTCATCGTATTGGTTGCAGATTGTCCAATCCAAAATTTTCTACGGTTAAAAATAATTCAAATATATGTTATACCAGTATCAAGTTTTCTGACTTCTCTGTTTTGGGCCAAACAAGTCATCCACACGAACTGCTCATTTTAGAATCGTTATTTATTAAGCAGTTAGTGCCCAAGTTGAACTCACACACCAACTCTGGCTCTGTGTCTGGCTTCAGACAGTTTTCTTTGCCGCTTTCCATTTCCCTTTTAGTTATTCACTCTTCAACTTTTAGTCTTGCAGGTGCTTTTCCTGAACTGTCTTGTTTTAATGTATATCTATATAGCATGCCGAGACTCTTGAAGTCGTTAGTTTTATTCCATGTATTTTGATTTGTGTATTTTCTCTTTTAGCCTTGATGATGCAACTGTGTTACGAAACGCGTCGGCAAATAAATATCACCTTTTCACCTTGTCCTGATATATATATGTGTGTGTGTATATATATATATATATATATATATATATATATATATATATATATATATATATATATATATAATATACAGTTGCATCTTCTCAATCACGAAAATAGAATATCTCGATGTACTCCACAATGAAATCGAAGCAGAAACCAGAACAGAAGCAAAGGAAATACTGTATTTCCTTTTTCCCCTCTGGTTTCTCCTTCGTTTTCACTGTGGAGTACATCGATATAAATATATATATATATATATATATATATATATATATATATATATATATATATATATATATATATATATATATATATATATATATATAATATGGTATATTTGAGAGAGCCAACGCAACCGGTGAATAAAAATATACTTCCCATTCTGAGTTCTCTTTATAAAAACAACTAACTGCAATACAATATATATTGCTATTACGTTAATAGAAACAAAAGGTGCCCGAAACGCCGTTTCTAAAACATTCGGTAATATTCAGTAACTTTTCACAAACCGAGTATTAACTAAAAATTTTTACTAATTAGCTTTCAAAACAATAAATTTTCATAAACGATTCTGGGAAAGGATTACCTTAAAGAGGTTCATAAAAGCGCAAGAGCTATTATTCATAAAGAAAAGTAAAATGAAATGAAAAACAGTGAAGAAAATAAAATATGTAAAACTTAGAAATCATTAATACGGAATACGTCCAAATACATCAAGGCAAAGAAAAAACAAAACAAAAAAAGAGATCGACGCTTTGACAGCAGCAGGATCGCTAATGAAGTCAGGTGTACTGAGAGAGAGAGAGAGAGAGAGAGAGAGAGAGAGAGAGAGAGAGTAAAAGTTAAAGGAGATCTCGCAAAACGTTATTTGCTTATCATATCGCACGGTATCAAAATATGCGTCAGTCGGTGAACTGGAAAATAAGAAGTTTTTTCTATCAACTGGAGCTCTTTAAAGATGACGCCCTCTCTCTCTCTCTCTCTCTCTCTCTCTCTCTCTCTCTCTCTCTCTCTCTCTCATACACACACTTTGAAACACACACAAATTAAATAATATATGCATGTGTGCGTGTGTATCATCATACGCCTCTTCCCCCTTCTGGAATGGGTGGCATCAGAAGGGCAAAGCCCTCTAGTTTCTTACCAAGTCCTCAGGGATGAGGCTGATAGTCCCACGCCCTTTTTCTTGACACTTATCTGGTGGTGGTATTCATCTACGTCTGGATGGAC
Organism: Macrobrachium rosenbergii; assembly: GCF_040412425.1. Taxonomy (NCBI): domain Eukaryota; kingdom Metazoa; phylum Arthropoda; class Malacostraca; order Decapoda; family Palaemonidae; genus Macrobrachium; species Macrobrachium rosenbergii. The sequence continues at coordinate 39,897,415 of NC_089765.1, read as the reverse complement.
TGGTGGGTGCTAGGTCGCGAGCCATGCACGAACCTAGCAAACGTGAACCGTTAGCTACACCACTTGCCCATGACATTATATATATATATATATATATATATATATATATATATATATATATATATATATTACATGTGTGTATTCCAAATTATTTCGAAGAAAAACTGCATACAGCAGAAACATTAAAGCCTCATAAAGCAGTTTGCTATTGAACTTACCTTGGTGATCAGCTCCCGCTTTCACGTAATTGTGATTAACTTAATGTTAAATCATTCTCTCCTTCAAAGGTTAACTATAAAATTCTTAAGCAACCAAGTCATTTTGATTTCTCTCGCAGCTGAAGTCACCTTTTCCAAAATCAGGTTATTTCAAATTCTCATCGCCCAGGTGAGTCTCCAGAACATAGTAAAATTATTTATGTAACTACGGTCTCCTGCAAAGATATATCGCTCGATAGCTATTTAAAATTTTTTAGGATTTTCGCAACGTTCACAAAAACCATTAACAACAACAGGTCTGTGTTTACCAGCCGAGTGGGACATCAAAAGGCGACGACAGCCACTATTCAGAACAGGAATAATTGGGGCACTGAGACTGAATTCCATGAAGTAAACACAAGCATCGTCTCAATAGCTCGTTTCAATCTGGTTGTCATCAACATAACTCTCTCTCTCTCTCTCTCTCTCTCTCTCTCTACGGACTGCCCTAGAGCAAGAGCCCGTGATAGCACAATGCTGGCTTAATCTAAGGATGATCTCTCTCTCTCTCTCTCTCTCTCTCTCTCTCTCTCTCTCTCTCTCTCTCTCTTTAGGTGATAAGTATAACTCCTGAAAACATCGATCATTCTAATAAATTAAACCGTCAGAATAACGTCAACCCAGATGAAAATGGCAACAAGCAAATCATCGATTGAGAGAGAGAGAGAGAGAGAGAGAGAGAGAGAGAGAGAGAGAGAGAGAGAGAGAGAGAGCAATCCTCTTCAGTAAATGAACATCGCTGTTCTCCAGCGACCTGTAATACCGTATTAGTGTTTGGATTCCATCTGACTTTTCTGAAGAAAGGACCCGACTCGCTCTGAAACCAAATCAACCCCTGAGACGAAAATACCTGGGCTGTAATAGTTTCTGAGCTTCCAGGAACAAGATAGGGAATATTAAACGAAAGAGTTTAAACTGAAAAATCCTACGACTGGAAAAGGTCGGTCCTCTTATTAGACAGGGTTAGTGTTTGAATACTAATTTTGCAAAAAAGAGTAACCAACTCCTCAAAACAGTTTTGAGAGCTAAAAACATTCTATTTTCCGAAGAAACATACATGCTTTAAACAAATTATGTAATTCATCGGGTAACATTTCTTTATTAAGCAGTCATTCAGCCTCTTTATTATTATTATTATTATTATCATTATTATTATTATTATTATTATTATTATTATTATTATTATTATTATTGTTATTATTATTATTATGTACGCTAACTGTAAATATATAATTGAACACATAATAGTATATGATTAATTACATGTTTTACCTCTACAAAAAATGCTTGAACAGTGATATTTCTTTTTAAGTAAAGACAATTTATATGATGTTCACCAGCGAACATCATCTCGCAGCTAAGAGAACCACCGTGTGAGTGGGTGTGGATTTACACACATTGTTATCACTCATGATTCTTCATTTTTTTCTCTGTAAAAGAAAACTATTGAGATGGCTTTGTCTGTCCGTCCGCACTTTTTCTGTCCGCCCTCAAATCTTAAATACTACTGAGGCTAGAGGGTTGCAAATTAGTATTTTGATCATCCACCCTCCAATCATCAAACATATAAAATTGCAGCCCTCTAGCCTCAGTAGTTTTTATTTTATTTAAGGTTAAAGTTAGCCATGATCGTGCATCCAGCAATGCTATAGGACAGGCCACCACCGGGCCGTGGCTGAAAGTTTAATGGGCCGCAGCCCATACAGCATTGTACCGAGACCACCGAAAGATAGATGTATTTTCGGTGGCCTTGATTATACGCTGTACAGAAAACTCAATTGCAACGAAGATACTTCGGCGCATTTTTTACTTGTTTTCTTTGTCCTCTTCAAACGTCGACTTGGAACAATTTCGCCACTCTTGGCCGCTTCATCCCGAATCCTACCTTGATTAATTAGAGAAGCGAAACGCCGAAATGGAGATTTTATAATCTGGCACCGTAAAACCAACTGAGCGAATCGCACTCAAATTAATTCTACTTTCTACATTCAGCATCGCAATACAATTATTACCGTTATCACTTACTCGGAATTCAAGGTAATGAGAATCCCAAAAAGTTATTTACATGATTCAGCCCAGTATCTGTATGATGTGAGAGAGAGAGAGAGAGAGAGAGAGAGAGAGAGAGAGAGAGAGAGAGAGAGAGAGAGAGAGAGAGAGGCTAAGTACATATGAAGACAAAAGCATTACATTTGCTTGTATGTATTTACACGCGTCCGAGTACGTCCGCAATTATTATTATTATTATTATTATTATTATTATTATTATTATTATTATTATTATTATTATTATTATTATTATATTATATATATTTTTTTTTTTTCGCGCATGTATTAGGACAGAGAAATTATTATAAAAAAAAATGTTGCATCATGCATTCAGGAAAGGGAACCGTTCTCCATGCAAAATTTATTCCACGTTAAAGGACGTATTTAGAAAAATACTCATAAAATAACTTACAACAAAACGCGCCAGAAGTGCAACGAAATTTGATTTCTACCAACAAAAGAAAGGGAAAAATAGCATTCAACAATTATAAGATTCTAATTGACGTCAAAAAATCCGAAGACGAAAGGAGCACAATACAAGAACCAAAATTACCTGGATCAATCAAGTCATCCACAACAAGACGACAGCAACACGCGACCGACAATTCCACAAATTATTTCTTGGAAGCTGCGACTAACTTTACCTTAACAAGATAACTTTTCGCGTCGATTCAAAAACAAGCTTTGATAAATAGATTTGTAGGACAAGACACAAGAAAATCTCTCTCTCTCTCTCTCTCTCTCTCTCTCTCTCTCTCTCTCTCTCTCTCTCTCTCTCTCTCTCTCTTAGATGGCTTAAACCATCAGACAAGGTTGTGTAGGAAGATTTCTTTTCATGATACGATGCCCTGCTATCAAGTATGGCATGACAGCAAAAGACGTCGAAAAAACAAACGCATGCCATCAATTTATTCAATCTACACAGTCCAATAAATAAATGTATAATCTTGACGAAACCCAAACAAAAATAAAGTTAGACAATATTATCGTAAAAACAAAGTGAGAAGAGATATTTATACTTTCGCACCTATTACACGTCATGCAAATACAATGTTTCTTGTATTCCACGGCTGAAAACTTCATTCACCTGGATTTGCACAATGCCAAGGATGATCAGTTATGATATGTTAATAAAATCAGCGTGGCTCGCCATTAAGAATAAAAGCTCAAAGAGAAGTATCCCTTTTCTCTTGAGGGATTTACTACAGTGGTTCATTTTCCGTCCGTTGATTTGGGGTCTTTAACTCTCGTACCTATGGAATTTGATTATTTGATTTATGAAATTTAAGCATAAGACTGTAAAAAGATGGAACTGGAGTGGTTGGACATCAAAACAAAAGACATTCAGAAAATAAAGAAGCTTAAGTACAAGGATTTAAAAGTGTGACCGGGAGAAGACCCGACAGTTGCATTAACAAGTAAAAGTTAGAGAGGTTCGATAGCAAGACTGAAGAAAGAAACGGGAAATAAAGGTAAAGTAAAACGCTAAGAAGAGGAGGCAGCTCGGGGCCGATGGAAAGCAGAACGCAGTAAACACCCTTTAGCAATACCTACAGGGCACCACGTCGGGTGTACTGGTGGCACAAGCTTCCAGAGAACATGGTGTTCATTAGGAAGAAGTAAGAGGAGGTAAAGGGAAATACAGAAAGAAGAGATCCCACTTATTAAAAAAATTAATTAATTAATTAACAAATGGTTAAAAATTTATTAAAATGCAAGGAGAACAGTATTAGGGTAGTAATGCATCGCACCTTCGCTTGAACTTCTGAAGTTCCCGGCGTGATGAATAAAGGATCTCTGGAACTGAGAAGTTCGACGACGAGGCACATTGACTGCATATTGGTGCTGCTGTTCAGCGAATCTGGTTGTTCTCGGCAGATAAAGGGGATCAGGGATCACTCGTGAATGTGAAATATCTCTGTTGAAATACAACTAATGAAAAAGTGACAAACAAGAGACCATCCGTCGATGGTCCAAGTCATAACTACTACTATTAGGAAACAGAAACCTACCACCACGAGCCACTCTATTTAAAAAAGATAAATCTCTGACAGAAGCAGACATCCACACCGGAGAACAGTATGCCGGTAAAGGGAGTACAAATTACCTAAAACATGTTGCACTGATTTTATCACTGTTATAAATATATGAGGCCTTATGAACAATACCTAACTTTCGTGCGGCATTTGTTGAAACTTTCATTTGATGTTTCTCGAAAGTTAGATGTGAATCAAAAGTTAAACCTAGAATAGTTAAGGCTTCAGACTCGTTCAGCAAAGTTCTATCCACCTGAAGGGGAGGATGGGGAGGGAAATCTGTACGAGATCTGCTAATCAACAGTGTTTTCATTTTACTGGAGTTTAGCCTCATACCCCACCGACTACGCCATTCCTTGATCCGGTCCATGTCCCGATTGAGGCTGAAGGCAGCTTCATTTCTCAAAAGTGGAGACTTTACCACACCCACAAGCGTTGCATCATCAGCATACTGAACAATTTTGTTTTTCTGGCCAACAAACATGTCACTTGTATGCACTAAAAATAACAATGGACCAAGAACTGCCCTGTGGAACTCTAGACATAATAGGTCTTGATTCACCAAAGACCCCGTCCACAGCAAATCGCTGCTGCCTACCTGTAAGGAAATCTTGACGTAATCCTAAAGCATATCCACCCACTTTAAGATTCTGAAGTTTATAAATAAGTGCCTTGTGATTTACTAGATCGAACGCAGCACTAAAATCTCTCTGAATCACTGCACTCAAATCCCTCATCAAGGTTCCCTGGCAAATGGCATGTCAAGTCTAAATGAGCATCGCAGGTACCGTGCTACTTCCTATATGCATATTGACTATCAAACAGTCCTTTAGATTCAACATACTTATATAGTGGCCCAAAAATAAGTTTTCCAGCAACTTTGGAGAGCACAGGGAGAATTGAAATTGGCCTGTAGTTACTGCAGTCTGCAGTAGGTATCTACTATTCCTAAAAACTGTTTCCAAATACAAAAATGCCTCATAAAATTGGCTAATGATGGCGTCAAAAACCTCCTCATAAACATCATGTGCCTAACCTGTCAAACTGCACGTATCTGTTAAAATATGCATATATATATATATATATATATATATATATATATATAATTATGTATTACATATATATAAAACTGAGAGACGTCAACTCACTTAAATGAGTAAGAATCAATAGAAAAACGCCAGTACAAATGCGTGCACTACAAATGCAAGAGCAGCGATTGTTTTCTTACCAAGAGACGACACCAAATTAAATTTTACCTTGAAGAAACGAATGAACCAGGACACTCCGAGCAGAGGTCTCCTTTGCTTCAAAGGAGCCAAGGACCCACCAACACCTACTTGAATTACAAGGGTTCCCGAATGGTCCTTTTGTCTTCCCAAGCAGTGAGAACCCATACCCAGACACTAGTCAAACAGCCCTTCCATAACAGTACTCAATGGCTAGAACATTGTTATAGGTTTCAGTCAGCTATTTAATCTAGTTGCAAGGTTAGCTGTGCCCGAGTGAATGAGAAAGGTTTATACAATATATGTATATATATATATATATATATATATATATATATATATATATATATATATATATATATATATATATATATATATATATATCTATATATATCTATCTATATATATATATATATATATATATATATATATATATATATATATATATATATTATATATATATATATATATATATATACATATATATATATAGATAGATAGATAGATAGATATTTATATATATGTATATGCATATATATATATATATATATATATATATATATATATATATATTGCTACATCTTCCCAAACATCCAAGCCAGCAAACGCTTAATTTAAAGCTGAAAAATAAAAACAGTGCATTGCTTAGCACTGCCTAACAAGGAAGGGCGAAATGAATGTTGGCCCCTCCTCAAAACCCATTAACTGCGCTCTGTATATCTCTCTCACTTTCTCTTTTGAACATGTGACTTTGCAGAGCCTTTGTTTACGGACACGAGGTTGTCAGGAGATTAGGTATGGCAGGAGGCAGAATAGAACCAGCGATGCAGATTAAGATAAAGGTGTGGCCTATAAAGAACACCTGGCACTGGCAAATGATGCGCACTCATAGGGAAATGACACCAACCCCATCTACCTGTGGATGACCTCGTAACCCCTGACCGAGGGCTTATAAGGGCCTGACCGATGGAACGAGGTTGAGAGACATAGCTGGACACAAGCAAAACACATCTGCCCTCTGTGTTCCCACCTCCTTCAGAGAGCCATGCCCCTACCACATGGTCCTATCTTGTGGGGGGCCTTAATATCCTTACCAGTGAAGCCCTTAGCCCTCCTCCGCCATCATTACCCTTGCTGAAGCCACCTCTTCTCTAAGGTAAACTGATCTGTTGCAAAGGTTCTTCCTTCAGTCACACAGTTTTAATTCTCTTACTAAACTTCCTATTTCATTTCTAAGTGCCAGTATTTCCATATTAACCTTGCCTTGTTAGGGCAGTGTTACGCAAATGCCTGTGTGTGAATAATTACATAAAATCATGTGTTCAATGTATCCTTAGCGCCCTCTGTGCTCGCCTTGTCCTATGCAATTTTACTGTGTCCTTATTGAATTTTAATTCGTAAATCTCTCCGTTTACAGAGGGTTTGTTAGCCGTGGAAATCTCTCTTGGCTGTGCCTTGTATCAGCATCGTCACACCGAGGGATATACCTTCAAGTGTTCCCAGTATAATTAACCTCTCAGGCCTTGCATCCCTGATTAGTTCATTTCATCTTCTGATAGTTCATTTAATGTAGATACACGTAATCTTAAACTTACCCTAACTTGTTTATTTACAAATACCTTGTGAGTAGAGCCCTCAGCTCAGTTAAATTCCCCCTTTTTTCCCTGTTTTTTACGATTACCAGAATCAACAGCAGTCAGATAATATACCAGTATTGAGGTAAGTAACGTAATCAAAATTTTAGAGTCTGTAACTGGCTCATGATAAGCATTTTCCCAGGTAAAATCGTAAATATATATATATATATATATATATATATATATATATATATATATATATATATATATATATATATATATAACAAAATTCACAATCAGCCAAGTGTTGCAAGATTACCTATCAGCTATCATGATGGAGATGAGCTAATATCGATTTCAAGTATAGAACCTGAATTCGACAAGAATATGTACAACAAAGTCGATATCAAGTGGTCAAAGTCGAATGTTTATCGTTGCTTCCAAAAAAAAGACACAGGTTTAAATTCAGGCTAAGGCATACACATTTACCAACTATAATCTCTTTTCGGGTGGAAGTTATTCACATGGGATAGTGAACGGGTGGAAGTTATTCACATGGGATAGTGAACGGGTGGAAGTTATTCACATGGGATAGTGAACGGGTTATCAAGGGATATTATATTTGTGAATATAACAGTCACGTATGTATAAGTGACTATGTGTAAATAAATAAATAAATAAATAATTAATATATTGTATACTTTATATATATATATATATATATATATATATATATATATATATATTTATATATATATACATATATATATAGTTTGTGTGTGTGCGTGTGATTTTCTGGCAGTGATTTCTTCATTTTCTCCAAGTTCTTTTTCCAGTCTTCAAGAAGGAATAAACAAAACGGCTACAATACCGCTATACTTATCCCTAAGCTATCAGCTGATTCAACCACTAATCCATGGTCTTCAGGGCACCTCTACATTCCAGTGAACTACAATCTAATATATATCACTTACATAAACAAATCTAATATATTATCATGATTATATACATATTAAATCAGGCACATTCAATCAGTAAATCATTTCATTCAATTAATAATTCATTTAAGTCAGAATTAATTGGCTAATATGCCTCACTGTTTGAAAGAACGAAAATTTCATCTGCAACATTAGTGACAAACTATATTACATAGATACATATATTAATTACAATTGTATATGTGTATAAGTATTCATGTATGTATGAATGTGTGTGCAGACAATGACGCAGGGCACACATACAGACATAGAGAATGAGAGTACGCATTTCATTTATAGCGTTCAAATAAAAATGTTCTTATACAAACATATAAGGTGATAAAAAAATAAAGTAATAAAAGATGAGAATGTGAAAGACAAAATACTATAACCATTTATATACAAACAGATAAAAAGCGCAAAGAACAGGTATGAAAATTGAGAGAGACGGAATAGTTCTCCATAGCCACTTGGGCTGATATCCAATCCAGGGGTAAATAACATAATGGACACGATACTGATTGTTTCATCATCTGAGGACAGCCTTTCAATTAAGACCGTCTGTACTGTGTGGTAGAGAGAGAGAGAGAGAGAGAGAGAGAGAGAGAGAGAGAGAGAGAGAGAGAGAGAGAGAGAATGTAAACGTCATGAAGAGTGAAAAATAGAAAACTCCCACTTTTTCAATCAGCGCATTATTATAAAAAGATTTTCCTGGATATGACACTCGCACATACGAATGAATGCAAACTTAGATCGAAGTTAAATCATCTTGTGCTTAAAACAAATTAAAAAAAACAAACATGATACAACGAGATATATATATATATATATATATATATATATATATATATATATATATATATATATATATATATATATATATATATATATATATATTACGGCCAAGACCCGAAATCGGCCAAAGTGGAATTGATTTGACCAATTGGGAAATGGCCGAGGTAGTGTGGCCAAGGTCAGGTTACTTGAAATTAGCAGTGTATAATGTGTTTCGCCGTGTTTAGTACTAGCCCCTCGGGAGGATCAAATGTCCCTGAGTGCATTTGCTCCTCGAGGGGTTAGTACTAAACACGGCGAAATAGTGTAGATGAATCACTGTTTCGCCGTGTTTAGTACTAGCCCCTCGGGGATCAAATAATGTGCCTAAGTGAATTGGTGATTTCACGGATCCCTTGAAAATTTCTGGGATTTCGTGAAACCCTGGTTTCACAGTCTTATTATCAACACACACACACACCTAGATATACATATATATATATATATATATATATATATATATATATATATATATATATATATATATATATATATATATATATATATATACACTGTTAGTTTCAAGCAATCGGACCTTGGCCACAACATCTCGGCCATTTCCCGAACTGGCTGATTTCGGGCTTTGGCTGTAACATATATGTTGTATATATATATATATATATATATATATATATATATATATATATATATATATATATATATATATATATATATATATATATATATATACACATATATACAGGGTGCGGTATAAGTAACGCCCTTTGTTTAAGTGGAACAAAATTAAAGCCTTTTTGATTATCCTTTATTTTTTCGAACATGAATGTATTGCCACAGGTTAATAGATTAATATAATATATTAACAAAATTAATATAATGCTTAATCGGTTTAATAATGCAGCATAAGTAACCCCCTTTTTAATTTTATATCTTATAACGTATATTTTCTTTAATTAATTTGCTAAATCTTCATTTTTCAGATATTTTATTTTTTTCAGATATTTTATACAACCATGAGATTAACAAAGGAACAGAGAGTCAAAGCAATTCAATTGTACTATCAAAACAATAAAAACGGTGCTGAAACCGCAAGATTGTTATCAGCTGAATTTAACATCCCAAGGGTGCAAAGCCGAAATATCATTTGTACTGAACATTATTAAACCAAATAAGCATTATACTAATTTTGTTAATATATTATATTACTCTATTAACCTGTGGCAATACATTCATGTTCGAAAAAATAAAGGATAATCAAAAGGCTTTAATTTTGTTCCACTTAAACAAAGGGCGGTACTTATGTTGCACTTTATATATATATATATATATATATATATATATATATATATATATATATATATATATATATATATATATATATATATATATATATATATGTATACATATAATTTATATATGTGTGTGTATGTGTATGATAGCCTTGTACCTTTATACACACGTGACTTTTTATAATATGAAATATTAAGCCACAAATACGCTTAACATCGAATTAATTTTTCCTTGGGAATAATATACAACCAATGGGAATTACAACTGATAAGTGTATCTGTCTCCAGCGAGCATTCGAACCTCTGCTTTTATGAGTAGATGCAGACTTATCAGCGATGCAGATGGCACTTATCAGTTACAATGCAACTTAGGTGCATGTTTTCCCGAGGGAAAGCGAAAAATGGGTGTTTGTGGCTTCATATGTATACTGTAAGTGTGTGAGTGCGGCATATTATGGACACCAGTAATCAGAGAAAAAGCATGCAATTCTGCCACTAGAAATAATGTAGGATCCGTAGCATAATTTGAAGGAGAAAATAATGGAATAGAACGGCCACCCTCTGTCTTTATTAACGCACAGCACGTTACCATAATTCTAGCATTTTGCTCTTTACATATTCTGCTCAGTAAATTTACGTCTTCCATATCACAATGATAATAAAGTACACTCTGTCGAACTTAGAAATGCAATTAACAATATCCAAATTAAAATAACGCAGTGAACTAATATTGGCGATTGAAATTAGGGAGGAACGACCATTTCAACTAGATGACAAACTGTGCTAATATAAACTATCAGGAATTTTATTCACTGACAGTGACAAAATTATCAAGCGCGTTTCATTTCACCTAAACGCCAACCAACTTACTACAGCAGTCAAAGAAAATGATATAGCACTTCTTAAAACGTGTTTAAAACCGTGAAGACAATCCAAATCATTAACTATTATATTAGCACTTATGCTTATAAACTTATATTTCTACCATATAGCTGTCCACTGCAAAGTGTAAGCGATGAACTACACTCGTATTTGTCACCGTTATTGTTGTCTACTAGAGCACAAGTAAATACATTCATTACTCTTATATTTGCTTTCAATTTCATTATTTTTGCATTGAAAATTAGTTTATCGGCAAATGTTAAATAAAATGCTAAACACATTCTGTACTTATCCAAGTACAAAATGCAGTGTAAGTACTGGTATTCAGTTTGCATTTCAAAGCACTCTTTTAAAGTCACCTAACAGTATTACAAATTATGGTTCATACAAAATGTAAAAAAAAAATATAGCGAAGTTCCCATACACCAATAAAAAAGGAAGAGTTACATATATACACAGGAGTCGTATATATATATATATATATATATATATATATATATATATATATATATATATATATATATATATATATATATATATATATATAAAATAAAGGGAAAAAATAGTTCTAACAGTTTTCCAGTGTGGAAAATTAAAGCACATAACAGGGCGGAACTGCATTATTAATCATCTTACTTCTAAGTAACTTACATGAAAAAGCTAGTTTGCCCCATGAAGGAATAACATCATAAAGAAAAAGAAGTGAGAAAGTGAAAAGCCTGAAAGACTGTGCAGACAGATCCAATTTTGTATTTCCTAAGTCCTGACTAATATAGCGGTGTTATAACGTAATTATAATCTTTAAAAGAGAAACCGGTAAGGATAAAACACTAAAACTAAAACAAAAATCAAGGAAAAAACATCCACAAACACTTTACGTGACGACAAAGACAACCCTTTAACAGTGACAGAATGTAGGATTCAGGAATTCAGTTTCAATGCCTTCAAGTACGTAACCTTTAAGAGTAACGGCCAATGTTCAACAGGCAAGCAATCTTCCTCTTCTCGCTCTCTCTGCAAAGATCCCTAGGAAAGAAAGAGCAAGGACATCATCTCTTGTGCATGTTTTACTCTTGACACACAGAGAGAGAGAGAGAGAGAGAGAGAGAGAGAGAGAGAGAGAGAGAGAGAGAGAGAGCTAAATTTGTCTCCTGGAGCTGAAGGATGTCGTCGTAATGTCCTATTTTGACCAGTTATGATGTCAATTTAGTAGAGTCAAATCGCTGAATTGAAAAATTGAACTGTCCAGAAGCTTGAATCTGGCAAGGAGATGTTACCAAGTATTGTATTATTGAGGTTTTATTGCGTTATTAGGTAAATATTCTCATTTAATGCTCAGTGAAGATGGCCACCGTCCCATTTCCTTTCTTCAGACAAGGCAAAGGATATGACCCAAATGAGAATCAAAGTATGGTCGATTAAAAGAATGAAATGTCCTCCGGACAAACACGGCTAAAAAATCTTACAAAACTTTCCCAGCATCTCAATTTGTTGCACAACTGAAGGCGAGACACATCGAATATTTTTCTTACAAGTGAAATTTCAGCCAAGAAAGATACCCAGAGCTCCATGTAGTTAAAAAAAAATCATTGTCAATAAAAAGATCTGGGTGCGGAGGAATCCGACGTCCTGGACATACTAACAATCATACCTTGAGTTTTATTAGAGCTCAGCTTCATTGCCCATAAATTGCGCCCTGAACTACTTTAGGCTGTCAGTGTTATCGGAATCAACAACTTCAGGTCTACAATCAGGATATAAGGCTAAAGTAAATAAAACATCATCTGCACATGCAACCACCTTCAATTTTAGGCCAACCCACATATCATTCGTAAACATTATAAAAAATTAGTCGGTCAAGAACGCTACCATGAGAAGCACCAGAGATTATATTTTTATAGTCAATATGGGCCCCATT
>NC_089765.1:39841909-39879409 GCF_040412425.1 Macrobrachium rosenbergii | reverse complement strand
GAGGATACTAACCCCATCAACTTTTCCACCCTCGTTACGACCCACCAAAACCAACAAACCACCTAGTACCTAATTCACAACAGAAACACAATGGGGATTTTTCTCAATGAAATGTACCCGTCTGCCCGTCCTCGACCAGTACGTAAACTTAGCAAGAGAGGACGTTACCAGTGGGGAAAATCCCCACAATAAAACTTGAATCTGAAACTTCAAAAATTCAAAGTCTTCAGATATAAGATATTTTTCTTCGGCAACTCTCGTGCTTTCCAACCGCAGCAATGCCGACAGCAGAAAGAAATCAACAATTCACCAAACAAACGTGGACCCTGACAAATATCTTGTATTTTGTGTTTGCTTTATGATGAAGTTCTCACAACTGAGAAGTTTTAATTCTTGTCGTCTTAGTTAAGAATTTTTTTACTGTTTCCATTATTAATTGGGGAATGCAACTTCTCTGGATTTGAATGAAAGCGGTCTCAAGAAAGAACTGAAATAGTTAAATGAAGGGGAAATTGAATTTATTATTAAGTTGCAAATTAAACTCTTCATTAAAAATTGTTATTTACCGTGACTTACCTTCGGGGTTCTGGCACATGGATGGCACTAGGCTGTCAGTGCCTACCTGACTAAATCATTCACTTACATCCACATAAATGAATACTCTACCGTCATGTTAATTACTACACAACGTTTATGAATATCATTTTACAATATAACACTGACGTAATTAAAAAATACTTATAGTACCACGAGCCTTGAAATGGAGAAACAAATCCACAGTTCTGTATGGGTACATATATTTAAAGATAAATCTCTACAGAAAGCTTTCGAGAATCTGTTCGATTTCCCTTTTCAATCTCTGAAAAGGAGAAACCGAATAGATTCCCGAAAGCTTTCTGTAAAGATTCATCTGTAAATATATGTACATATACTGTACTGTACATAACTGTGGATTCGTTTTTCCACTGACGTAATTTGAAAAAGATGTGAAGAAAAGTCTATTTATTAAGCTGGAACTTAAAATGTTGAATATCGGTTACTGACTGGCCTAGGTAGGAAGAGACCTACGAAGCAACCAATCAGGGCAGCCAAAAACAGTGACCATTTGACTGCGTCATGTGCCACACAATTTCTGGTGAACAACACTGGTATTCGCCGATTCAACCTCGAGACTGGGAATTTACAATAGAGATGGGTTTCCTCCTCTTCATGAGATTTTTTTCTTAAATCAAAACAAAACGCCGCTTCCAAATGAATTCCACCTGTTTCACCTTCTGGCCAATGGAAAGATAGCACTTGGGACTCATCAGGCTCTGCCTGTGTGACAGCTAGACCGCCGAGCTACGAAGAAATTGTCAACTCTAGTTACTGCTGCGAAACTCTTTTCCTTAAAAGTAAGTTTCCCTGGCTAGTATCATGTAGGTATTCAACAAGTTAAAATAGTGGAATAGAGGAATAAAAAACTAAGGAAAGGAAAGGATAGTGTGTTAAACAATATCAACAGATGCGAGACGATACTTGTACTGAAAGGCTGCTAACAGGCTATTGATGACGACGAAATTAGGAAATTACATTTGTGTTAATGAAGCCCTTAGAATTATTAATGGGATACCCACGGGTGAAAATAAAAAGAAGAAAACGCCTGTCAAAAGGAGGGGTGGATCAATAAAAACATCAAAGGAAGAACAAAGACAACACTGAATGGAACGTTTTTGTGAGGTCATGAATGTGACATATGAGGGGTGGGGGTAATCTAAATGGTATACCAGAGGCTGAAGAAGACCTGAGTGTACTTATGAATGAATTCACAGCAGGGTATGAAATTAAAAAAAGAAAAATCTTCTGATTGCTTTTGTTGTTTACAAGAAAGCATTTGCGAGCATCCACAGACCAGTATTATGGAGGGCCTTGCATCACTATGATTCCTCCTGTTAGATATTTACCCTAATTCTAATTTATGCAATCCATGAACGCTGTAGATGCAAAGTTGATGTTAATAGGGTCTTATCAAGTGAATATACAGTAAATAATGAGGTACTGCAAGGAAATATAATTTCCTTTCTGTTACTTGCCTTTTATAATAAAAAGATCATCAAAGACTGAAGATGAATTAGATTGGAGCAGCGGTAAAAAGTTGACCGACTTAGAATAAGCAGATTATGCTGTTTTTATCAGCAAAACACAACAACATTTACAAAGCTTAATTATATCTAGAGGGATGGGGCTCAACATAATTCTAAGAAATACAGAAGTCATGAGCACAGAGGATGCACAATGCCATGACATAACATTAGATGAGAGAAGTGATTAATGAGATTGACTCTTTCAAATATTTAGGAACAATGATACCCAGTACTGGTTCTCCTGGGTTGAAATCTGTGAAAGAATAAAAAAAAAGTCGAATAAAAAATTGAAAGGTTAAGAACGATTTGGAAACCAAATAGCCTGAAACTGCGTATGAAAGTAAGAATGTGCATAAGACTAGTATGATCTGTATTGCTATATGAACATGGATCATGTTATGAGAATAAAACTATTTGTAAATGATATTCTCGGTTTGAGATTAAAACTTTAACAAGAATATTAGGAGGCAGGTGGCAGGACAGAGCCAAGAAATGATAAAGTAAGGGAAATTATGGAAGTTCCATATGTAGGAGATAATGATGAAAAAGAGGTGGCGATGACTTGGCTGTGTCCTTATCACGACACCTGAAGAAATGGTGGAATAGTGTCAGCTGGGCTTCTGTGGGCACCAGAAGAGCAGGAGGACTTGGACAACTATGAGTGGCGACGCTGGAGATGAGTGGAGAAATGCGGAATGCAAAGCACAAGAAATACACGAGTGGGGGATAGTTCATAGGCTCTTTGCATCAGGTGACATTGGAAGGGAATTTATATACATACATACATACATACATGCATGCATATATATATATATATATATATATATACATACTCTGCAACATTACTAGTCAGACTGTTGGAAAAGTGGAATGCTATAACCCCAAGTACTCCAGGCAAGGAAAGCAGCCCACTATGAAAAAGAGAAGTCGAGAAGCAAGACACAAATCGACATATATGAGGAATAGCAGTGAAGAATACATTCTCTAGACCTGTTGCATTCCCTAGACCTTGACTTCACGATGTGCTATAATACAACAGTGATTAAATTACCGACAAGTAAACTAAACGTTTCCATGAGAGGCAACATCATTTCTCATATATGTTTGACAGGACATCGCGTAAAAACCAGTAATTAACATTTGAATAACAAATTCTAGTTGTGCAAACACAGTGATATTACAAGTACGAAAGAGATGGTAGCAAATCTAAGCAGGACAAGCCCACAGAAAATAAACTGATGACATAATGGAAAAACAAGGAACCACTAAAAACTAGGATCAAAATAATCAAACCCCACCCATTCAACAAATAAAATTCATATCAAAAGTTACTACCAATATTTCAATGAATAATTTACACCCTGGAAAGTGAGTATAAATCACAGTGGGTTACTTTACTGTTGAGATTTTGATCATTTACATCATTTTAACTGAACATCATAGTGCTTCATTAGTCATATCCTGTCAAAATAGATAAAATAGACAAAAGGACTATGATTCAACCAGAGAAACTCATTAATGGGCAACCTTTCAGAAATCAATGCGGTGAACAACCTAGATCTATTTTCTAGCCCAAGTCCTTACGAAACACGAATAATTGAAATAAAGAAGGGTGGGGCTTAACCTTGAAGGAAGAGTCACACCTGCCTCTTAAAAGATGAAAGTTTGACAGCCAGCAGAAACAATAACAGGAAGAGTATTCCAAAGCCTGACAATGGAGGGAAAGTATATAAGTTTCCCAAGTGTTAATTTCAGCTGTTACTTTATCACACTTTCTTGGTTGTTGTTGTCAGAAATACTCAGTCACACAAGAGCTGCAGACCTTTCGTCTCTTCTTCCTTGATCGTAAACAATTAAATTTACTGACGGAGAATACTGCCCTTTGGAATCTGTTTACTAACAGCCTCTGGAAATTATTGCTGTCTGTGTCCTGTGAGTTTTCTTCTTTGCCTTTTTGCCTTGATAAACACTTCTCATGCATCAAAGATGATGAAACAAGTAACAACTCTAATAATAAGATGGAATCACTTCCGGATAACCTTAACTTCAAGTCAGTGGAGTATCCAAACTACGACTGCACTATATACATGAACATTATATAAGTGAATACACACATCCATCACATAATCATTTGTAGAAACTAGATATCACATATATACCAATAACAAAAACTAGATCAAGATTATAAATATTTGTTTTACACTAATGCCAGCTGAAAAGAAACATGTATTTTTATACAAAATCTGCAATTCAGAAGCAATCCTGAAGTCAAAGATGTGGAGTTTCCAAATGGAAAGTTAAGGAAAGAAGTGTAAATATTTCGTACCTGTGTCTAATATGAAAACAAGATCAAATGAGACAGGAATACTGGTGTTCCATAAGAACAACTCACTTTTTCCATTATAACCTAATCATCTGTTTTAGGTCACACTGCGATTTCACGGACGGTCACCGACCCCAAGAATATTTTTCTAACGAAATGGTCGCCTAGTAAAGGCGAGATTATCTTTAAACAGACCTAAAGAACGGGCGAGGCAACCTTACCCACACCAGGCAATATGAAAAACAAGAACTAGTAGGACAAAGGAAAAGGTGGGGCCTAAGGTTATAATGACCCAAAAAGACGGAAGCATTAACATAATCCGAAAAAGTCTGCAGGAATGAAAAGCATATCAACACTGTCTACCGTTACTTTATTATTGGGGTGTGCAGTTTAAGAACACGAAAATGAGATAATCATAAATCTAAAGGTAAATCGGTTGACATTTTGGACAATTATATAGGTTACTTTACCAAAAGAATATTTTCTAAATATCAACCTATAATAGTCAGAATGAAATAGAAAGGCAAAATGTCAAGGTATATCAGTTTTCAGCTCGAAAAATTGTTTAGAAAATTCATGAATGTCCAAACTTCAGTACAGAACTACGGATGGCTGCTCAAAAATTCAATTACATAAAGACTGAACAGCCAAACAGAGAGAAGTATTCACATAAAAATGCCACGTGGAAACGGCAGAAACAAAAACAAAAAAAGATAAATAGACGTAGCGGAACTCAAGGCGAAGTCTTCAGTTAATTGGGTGAAATCAATACCGTCACTCACTCTAGACAGGCTATGATCGTTCCAGAATGAAAATGTGCCGAGGACAATGAGAGAGAGAGAGAGAGAGAGAGAGAGAGAGAGAGAGAGAGAGAGAGAGAGAGAGAGAGAGAGTTGAAACAGAACGGATATATACATGAGATTCTTCGAAAAACGGAGAGGGAAAAACAACACGAAATAAGAAATGCAATCAACAACATTACAATTCATATAATAAAAAATAAGTCATATCCTTACAAATATCTCCCATCCATACTTGACAGCATTTCTAAGATACAGCCGTTGCTTTGAACGAAGAACACTTGTTGGCTCTCGCAGCTGCGCTGCCTTTCTATCATAGAATGGATCCGACTCGTGGTCGGGATAGCTTGCTTTTATGGCTTGACTTTTGGTGAATTATTATTTTTTAGTCATATACATGTGTGTGTGTGTGTATGTGTGCATGAATTTGTGCATTTGTAAATGGAAGATTTAGTATGGCAGGATGTATAGATTTTGATTCGAAAGGTTTGAGCGTGAAAATTTGCTTTAGGGAGTCTGCATCTATGCCTTGCTGGGTTTGGAAAGCATGAAAGGGTGGTTGTGGTAGGTGATTTAAGTGTAAAGATGGGTATTCGAGGAACGGGGTGATTTATGTGTAAAGATGGGTATTCGAGAAACGGAACTGCAGTTATAGAGTTCATGGGGTATAGGAACGGAGAAAGGCCTGGGGAAATGATTATGGAAAAGGACCTGATTGTATGAAATACATGGGTCCTGGAGATATATATAATAATAAATATACTTGAAAAAAGAAAATGGAAGGGAAGAGTTTGCTAGATCATATGTTAATACAGCGTATATATAAGTATAATTTGACGTGCAATGTGGAACAGAGGAGCAGACAGAGATATGCATGCTAACAATTTAGTTGAAAAGAGTTAAGGAAGATGGAAATTTAGGTTGGAGAGGAATGGTTAAAAACGTAACGTAAAGGGTAATAAAGACAGGTGAGGTAACTAACTGGCCACGCATACTCAGGATCTTTAAATGCTTCTGAGCAAAGAGAGCAAAAAGCCTATGCAGATCTCTAATGCAAAATGGAATAGGTTTTGAGAATAGTCTTCAAAATCGTTAACATACATCCTTTTGCGTATGCAATTATTGTTTCCTGAACTGTCAGTGAAATATCCCGGAACTAGTTACATAATAACTTCTCTTCACTTTAGTTTAAACACTGTAAATGGCACCTATTGATTATAAGTTAACGCGAAATTGTTTCATACTCGAGTCTATGAGGTTT
The DNA here is from genome assembly GCF_040412425.1 of Macrobrachium rosenbergii. Taxonomy (NCBI): domain Eukaryota; kingdom Metazoa; phylum Arthropoda; class Malacostraca; order Decapoda; family Palaemonidae; genus Macrobrachium; species Macrobrachium rosenbergii. The sequence continues at coordinate 39,872,902 of NC_089765.1, read as the reverse complement.
CAAGGCATTAATGGGAAACCGTTTACAGACTACATGTGCAAATGTTCCATTTACAAATGGAAAACTTTTTCTGTTATGGATGGGGAGCTGCTTTCATCTATAAATGAGAAACTTTCCATCTGCCACTGGGCAAAGGTGTCAATTATAGAAATTATGGGAAATATTTAGCTTATTCAAATGGGAACCCGTTTCTCTGTACGAATTGCAGATAGCCATCTAAGATTGGGAAACTGTCCCAGTCTCTATATACGAAGAAGAGAATATTTCTATCTGTGAATGGGCAACATTTTCCATCTGCAAAAGGGAAACCATTTTCATGGACCATTATGCAATGGAAAACGTCTCCGTGTATGAACAGGAAATAGTTTCCACCTTTAACTAAGAAACCGATTATTTGAAAAATTCAAAACTGCTTCCATGAACGAATGGGAAACATTTAATAAGCACGAAAGCATATATAAGTCTACTTACGAATGAAAAACCGCCTCCCCCCTCCCCCTCAGGGGAAAACATTCCATACTTAAAGACAAATGGACTATCACTTCCCTGTGCTCGTATGAATGGATTTACGATATCCCATAACACTAAAACCAAAGCGTATTCTCCACAGCCATGGCGTGGTCTTAATCCATTTACTCCGAGGGCTCTACCTGAGACAAGTTGTACACGAACGAGTAGAAGCAGAGAAACGAGCACTGGTGAATTTATATTCTACATTCTATCGCGTACAGTACAACGTTCTTTGTAAATTTTGGAAAAAAGTACACAAATTTTGTAGCATGCAAAATTACGATACAGTACGATCAAGTGTTAAAGGTCTTCACATTCTAATAATACAGTACAGTTTGTAAGGACACCACTCTTGTTAAAAAAAAACCTCTAGTTAACGATGCTGGTCATTTATTTGTTCACAAAAACGCTATGACAATACCATAATAGAAGTCAAATAAATATTTGGAAGTATGATATTTTTGTCCCTCAAAGTTTTCATCAAATAAACTTAAAACCTAAACACTGCCGCGCAATTCCTAAGTTATTCAGAACACATGGGAAATCTCACGAATATAAATCCTAATTGACCCTTGACCTCTAAGTATGACCTTCACCCAGCAATACACATCGGATTCGCTGGTGGAGTTTGCGTGTTAAATATGAAGTCCGCACCTCGTATAGTTCAAAACTCATAACCAAGATTAAACTACTACTTGACTTTTGACATCTTAGTATAACTTTGTCTTTGGATCAAGCACCGACGAATCTGAGTCGCGGTCAGCCAAAGATTATATATATGAAGATGAAGATTTCAGCTTTATATTTATCTACATTAAAAACTAACCTTAGTGGACGGGATGAACATATAGAGCATAATTATCCTTTTTCGTAACCACTTGGATCACAGCTTCATCTTCAATGTCACAAATTTTTTAGTGACACAGGAATACATTTCAAGTTTAAAAAAAAAATAAATAAAAGTAACCTGGCCTTAACTCGAGCAAAAAAAAAAAAAATCAAAAATACAAAAACAACCAGAATAGCATCCTCGTAATTGCCAATAAATAGGCAAGCCCAGGTACCTCTAACAAAAGCAACTTCATCTCTTAATCAATTAAGGGTAAATCAACTGTTTTTTTTACGGTAGTAAGATCTATTTCATGTCAAGGTAAGTAAAATATATGATATTGCTCTTGACTACATCGTAGATCATTATCATTTTCTAGACAAAATATATATAGTAATATATTAATATTATAAGAGTTTACATTCGCAGTTAATAATGAGTAGCGTTACAATGTTCTGAAAGGCCAAATAAAATAACATTGCAATCTAAATATCATGATAGTGAGGATCTGTCTACTGCAAACGTCGAATTGCAATACAAAGCTCCCCTGATGATATTCGTTAGCCCTGCAACCAGCCCAATTTAAAACATACATGTTCCAGAATCACGGTGAAAATACCGACACGAAACACGCGACGATGAAACACAAGGTGAGGTCAAAGCATTGCATGCATTCGTCTCGTTCTCAAAATTGCGCAACACATTCCAGAGATTGATCGGTAAGCGATGTACGCCAACCTGCCATTAGGCTAAGGCTGCTCCAGCGCCGTTGTATCAAATATAAAATCCGATGCTTTAACGCAGCATTACAGGAGTGACGTCAAACGTGAGTGATTGACATACGTATAAAGCCGTTCTCCGATACTTCAGAATCGCTCCAAACGTTATAATATGCGATATCAAATGCAGAAATCGTACGTTGCAGTAATGCCGGTTGAAGCCATTCACGCAGCAGAGCGAAAATGCATCCCACGCATACTATTAAAGCGGAGGTTATGTTAGACGAGAAATGGATAGAGGGTGTTACTATTTCGAGAAAAGAAACTGCTTGTAATCAGTAACAAAACTGAGATATAATCCCTCTGACTGCGAGAGCAAATGGGCGCGATAAAATGTCTTCTCTCGCGATGAATCGCCAACTACGTGGCATTTATAATTTTCCTTTCAAAGAAATTACGGCGGCTGACAGAATGGATTGCCAGTAACTTATTGACTAGAATGCCGTTTTCTGTCTTTGTATTTCTTCTTTTTCCGAGTGGTTTCTAGTAAAAGCGCCGCAACAGACGCAAACACAAAAGTGGTGCCGTCCCATAAGAGACGGTAGCCTCAGAAATAAAAACAACCTAATGGTCACTATCACATTCATACTTTAACTGATGGATCGTGGATGAGCCCTATGTGCAGAAAACTTCCAAAACATAGGACACTCACATAACTGCACAACACGCTCAAGTCCCATACACACACTACGCCATTCACCTCCTTCTTGCATGCCCTTCCTTTCCAATACGTCTTTCACCTCTCCTGTCTATCGCTTCCTAGGTCTTCCTTTCTTCCTCCCTCCTGACACTTGCATTTTGTACTTTCCACCAACCTAACACCATTCATTCCTTCAACATGGATAAACCATCTAAAACTCTTTGATTCACCCTTTCACCTAATCTTTTTACCATCACCTTTCTTCAGCTCCACAATTCTCATAATTCCATTATTCTTCTGATGCTACAAATACAAAACAAGTACCTGGCTCATCTCCTGGCTTTAACCTCTGTTCTCATTAACAATCAACAGTCATACTTCACTTCCATACAGGAGGGTCTTGATAACGTATGGTATATAAGACAAGTAATGAGAGCAATTAATAGTTTTTACACTGGAAGTAAAGAGCGTGTTGAAAATGTCGATGGGTAAGAGACTGGTTTGGTGAAATCTAGGTCTCAGAAAAGGGCATCTTGTCTCCGTGGCTGTCTTATATAAACCTTTATGGAAAGGACTGTAAGTGGCGAAATAAGTCGTGATTGATGTGGAATTGCTGAAGTTTGCAGATGCTGTAGTGCTCACTGGGGATAGTGAGGAGAAACTGCTGACACTGGTAACATTCTGAAAGTGTTTGCAAGAGGAGAATATTGAAAGTAAACGCCAGCAAGAATAAGAGTTACGAGAAGGACTGCACAGTGAATATTAATATCATAATGGAAAAACGGAAGCACTTGATTAGAGTACTTGGAAGTAAGTATAACTGATGAGGTAGGATGAGAGATGAGCCGAATTACGGAACAGGTGATCAAAAAAGGTGTGTGTGTGTGCAGAAGATTGGGAAGATAATTGAGCCATCTGAGGAATCCAGCGTGGGAGTGGGAATGTTGGAAGTGAAGTGAGGATATTGTATGCAAATGAAAAAAAAAGGTTGAAGTTATTGAAATGAATTGTTTGCATGGCATATGCAGCTTGAGAAGAACTGACAGCAATAGAAAAGTGGGGATACGTAGAAGTGGTAAAAAGGTTAGCATGGCTGAAGAGATGGATCACAGTATTTTAAGATGGTTCACTCATGTGGAAAGAACGCACACTCATACGAAAACCTAGGAAGGGCTGGGTGAATGGAGAGGAAGGGGTACTGGAAAGGAAAGGACTTAATAACCAAGAGGAGCGAGAATCCGTGTAGGATAAGGGCAAAGGGGAAGTGTGCATTGGGTTTTTCCATACGCTGTTAATGAGCCTCCTGTATAGTAGTATAAAGTAGCTAATACACCAGATGATGTTCATCCATGATTAAGCAGCCAAACTATGAATATGGCAATGGCTCTTACGCTGTTTGTTCTCTAGAGTAACCTACGTAAGTGGACACTGCTCACTGTTGAAGAAAATATATATATATATATATATATATATATATATATATATATATATATATATATATATATATATATATATATACGACTAATGTTGGGTTCAAAGTATTAAAGTATGAATGTAGACGTGACTGATGCGTTGCTATTACTGTGGACCAACCTCTGTTACGAAAAAGGTTTAATGTTGATGTATATATACATACACATATATATTTATTTGTGTGTCTGTGTATACATATATGTACACTGCATTCCTGCCTTCATTAAACGTAAGGGCAGCGTTTTCTACTTCAATCTGTTTAAACAATTTTTACTGGACAACACCTAATGCTATTTTGACGTTATATACCACGAAATATCCCATTCCATAGAAATTTACTTTTTTACTAATATATCTGAATACCAAGAATAATTATACCAAGAATAATGTTAATTCTACCAGAAGAGTTCAAATATAATGTACAATACGAAATAACATACAGCAATAAAACATGTTACTCTTTACGCGTAGTCTGCACTGGTTATTGAAGTCTTTAATTCTCCTGACATTACAGAGAGATCCGAGGTTGTCTAAATCCAAATAAGTCGTAAAAAAATTCATCACACAAACACGAGGGCTCAAGAAGACAAACTCCTAATGAAATTATCGCTTTAATGGCGCAGTTTACAAAGAGCAAACAAATTCATCTCCCAACCAGCACCAAACCTTTTTATTGACTGAAAGGACCACCGCGCTGAAGAATAGAGAAGGAGGAGGAGGAGGAGGGGGAAGAGGAGGATGGCCCTACTGATACGTCTGGCGCCACACTTATTTGCAACAAAAGAACATTGGAAAACTTGTGCGTTGTGTGCTTAGCAGAAGAGGACCCAAGTCAAGCTTGTGAGTTGAGGTCTATTCTGGACTCCGTTAACTTTTTTCTGCTCTTTTTTGAGGCTCAACACTACATAACCAATTCTGAAAAAGTTGTGTAATCAAGTATCTTTCCCAACTAACACGCTCCTCTTTCAATGGGCCAAATTAAACAAACTACCAGATAACCTTTTCTCTTCCCCCATAGAGGGTTAGTGCCGTGACTCCAACTCACGCGGTGCACCATATTATTACAGTACTTAAAGTTCTTTGCATCGTCTCTTCGGCCCCTAGCCGCAACCCCTTTCATTCCTTTCACTCTACCTCCGTTCATATTCTCCTTCCTCCAACTTTCCACCCTCTCCTAACAATTGTTTCATTGTGCAACTGCAATGTTTACCTCTTGTCTCATCTTTAAAATCTTCTTTACTATCAATTTTCCCTTCAGCGCTGATTGACCTCATAGGTCCCAGCGCTTGGCCTTGGGCCTAAATTTTATATTCCTACTAGCTGACCAACCTTGTGCTGTCCGGGAAAACGCCGACTGAAAACCGATAAACTCTCTCTCTCTGTCCTCCCTAACACCCTCTCTACTCTCTCTCTCTCTCTCTCTCTCTCTCTCTCTCCAACTATCCCTCACTCTTTCTCTCTTTCTCCTCCCTAACACCCCCTCTACTCTCTCTCTCTCTCTCTCTCTCTCTCTCTCTCTCTCTCCTGTTAAGATAGTTGATTCATTTACATTTCCCAGCATTTACGATATTTTGTATTTTACCCCTTCTCACCCCACATTCTTACCAGGGCTGAACTTGGACTTAAAGGGCATCGGGAGAGTCACTATTCATCTCAGCGACGTCGAAAACTATGGATTAGGCACTAATATTTGTAATTTTTGAATTTTTATTTTTCACCCCTTCTCAACAAGCCCCCTCTTATATCAGGGCCGAACTTGGACTTAAGGGCATCGGGAGTGTCACTATTCATCTCTGCTACCCTCGAAAACTATGGATTAGACACTAATATCTGTTGTTTTCGGTTATTTTGAAATGTCACCCCCTTCGCACCCCCACCCCTATGGTGCCAGTGATGTCCTTGGAGGAATAATATCTTACCCCCAACAGTATTCTTTTAGCGATAATAAGTCATATGTGTACCAAATTGAAGGATGATAAACCCGTAGAGTTTATTTAGTTACTAAGTCTACTGGCAGAACCAGCCCCATTTCAGAGAAGCACCTTCCCACCCTCACCACTTCGGTGCCCTTTGGTGCTAGTGATGTCTTACCCTCACAGTATTCTTTTCTAGATAGTAAGACATATGTATACCGAGTTTGGTTGAACTTGCTCAATGCATTTCACAGTTATGCTGGAACATACACACACACGCATATACATTCATACATCCATTTATATATACACTCGTGTATATATATACACACACACACACTCACACACACACACACACACATATATATATATATATATATATATATATATATATATATATATATATATATATATATATATATATATATATATATTTCAACCTTGTCTTTTCATTTTGAGGTTCAATGGTACATTCTGAAAGGTTCTTAAAAATAGTGCAAAAGTGCGTCTTATCCAGCATGTTCTTACAGCTTAAAAGGCACAAACAAGAAAAACATTAATGTCTGTAATAAACGAAACAAGACACGAATAACTTTATGAACTTAAACAACGTATTCCGTTAGTTTAGGTAAAGCCACTGTCAGCTTCATTAAAGCAGTTTTACTTGCAATATTTTCCTACCGTTGAACCAGAGCAAAGCCTGTTAATAAAATCAGTAGATATAATAAAGGAGACAGACTATTATTATTATTATTATTATTATTATTATTATTATTATTATTATTATTATTATTATTATTATTATTATTATTATTAGCAGTAGTAGTAGTAGCAGTAGTAAAAAATCACCCAAGTCAAGGATTTCGCGTCATTCAGCGACAGTATATTATGTGGGAATGATGGTAAAAGATGGTTAAAGATGAAATAAGTCAAAGACACTGATAATGCAGCCACACAATTTTACTGAATTCCTAAGCAGTCCTACGCCAGCCATGTTGGCTTCGACAAGGTAGAATTCCCTAAATATTTATATAGGATAGATAAAAGCTGTCTTGGTCAGGCAGTATTATACCGGTACTTAGTTGGGCTAATCGATCAACCGCCTTAATCAACTGGTTTCGCGTTCTAGCAAGTCTATTGGAGTTACTTTACTTTTACCCTTATTTGTTCAATATATCAAAGTTCAAAGTTCTCTTTCGTATCATGTAAGGGGAAATCTTTTTAAAAGAACCTACTTATCGTTACTGGATATTGAAGTACATGGCCAGCAAGGCGAATTTCCTGGTAGCTGTTGCGATAATAGTAAAAAGCGTAGGAAAAAAGTGATAATAGTAAAATACAGGAGAAAATCTATCCTAAAAATATATTTAAAAAATATGTTTTGAATACAGAGTACGAAGGCACAGAAACCTAATCCCTTCATCTTGCCCAGTGATGTTGGAAATAAGAAAAAGAATGAAGGTTAGCCCTACGTGAAACGACAGACACAGCTTTTGATGGCTGAGAGATTTAGTCACAGAAACGGGAGGAGGAGAATTCCAAAGATAAGCAGCAAGACACAGGTAGCAAACATGGTAATCACACGACTGATGATTCGAAAAGAGAATATGTGAGTAAGCTAGCCTGACGGGTATCCAGAAACTGATTATTTTACGAATAATGAAAATATGCTAGCCTGAAAGGAACCAGAAATTATTATTTTACGAAAAATGAAGATATGCTACCTGTCATAACCTGACGGGAAACCAAAAATTATTATTTTACGAAAAATAGATATGCTAGCCTGACGGGAAGCCAGAAATTATCATTTTACGTAAAATGGAGATATGCTAGCCTGACGGGAAGCCATAAAATAATTATTTTACGAAGTATGGAGATATGCTAGCCTGACGGGAAGCCATAAAATAATTATTTTACGAAGTATGAAGATATGCTAGCCTCACGGGAAGCCAGAAATAATTATTATTATTTTACGAAAAATGGAGATACGCTAGCCTGAAGGGAACCCAAAAAAATTATTATTTTACGAAAAATGGAGATATGCTAGCCTGACGGGAAGCCAGAAAATTATTGTTTTGCGAAAAAGGAAGACATGCTAGCCTGAGGGGAACCAAAAATTATTATTTTACGAAAAATAGAGAAAAGTTAGCCTGACGGGAAGCCAAAAATTATTATTTTACGAAAAATGGAGATACGCCAGCCTCACGGGAAGCCAGAAATGATTACTCTACGAAAAACGGAGATATGCCAGCCTCACGGGAAGCCATAAATTATTATTTTACGTAAAATGGAGATATGCCAGCCTCACGGGAAGCCAGAAATAATTATATTATGAAAAATGGAGACATGCCAGCCTGCCGTGAAGCCAGAAATAATTATTTTATGAAAATGGAGATATGCCAGCCTGATGGGAGGCCAGAAATTATTATTTTACGAAAAATGGAGATATGCCAGCCTGAAGGGAAGCCAGAAATTATTATTTTACGAAAAATGGAAATATGCCAGCCTCACGGAGAGCCAGAAATTATTATTTTACGAAAAATGGAGATATGCCAGCCTCACGGGAAGCCAGAAATTATTATTTTACGAAAAATAGAGATATGCCAACCTCACGGGAATCCGGAAATTATTATTTTATGAAAAATGGAGATATGGCAGCCTCACAGGAGGCCATAAATTATTATTTTACGAAAAAGGGAAATATGCCAACCTCACAGAAAGCCAGAATGTGATTATTTTACGAAAAATAGAGATATGCCAGCCTCACGGGAAGCCAGAAATTATTATTTTATGAAAACTAGAGATATGCCAGCCTGACGGGATGCCAGAAATTATTATATTACGAAAAATACAGATATGCCAGCCTCACAGGAAGTCAGAAATTATTATTTTACGAAAAATGGACTTATGCCAGCCTGACAGGAAACCAGAAATTATTATTTTACGAAAAATAGAGACATGCCAGCCTCACGGGAAGCCAGAAATTATTATTTTACGAAAAAATGGAGATATCCCAGCCTCACAGGAAGCCAGAAATGACTTTATGATAAATGGAGATACGGCAGCCTCACGGGAAGCCAGAAATTATTATTTTACGAAAAATGGGGATATGCCAGCCTGACGGGAAGTCAGGAATTATTATTTTACGAAAAATGTAGATATGCCACCCTGCCAGAAATTATTATTTTACAAAAAAGGGAGATATACCAGCCTCACGGGAAGCCATAAATTATTATTTTACGAAAAATTGAGAAATGCCAGCCTGACGGGAAACCAGAAATTATTATTTTACGAAAAATGGAGATATGCCAGCCTCACAGAAAGCCAGAAACTGATTATTTTACGAAAAATAGACATGCCAGCTACACGAAAAACCAGAAATGATTATTTTACGAAAAATGGAGATATGCCAGCCTCACGGGAAGCCAGAAATTATTATTTTACAAAAAACAGAGATGTGCCAGTCTGACGGGAAGCCAGAAATTATTATTTTACGAAAAATGGAGATATACCAGCCTCACGGGAAGCCATAAATTATTATTTTACGAAAAATGGAGATATGCCAGCCTCATGGGAAAACAGAAATTATTATTTTACAAAAAATGGAGATATGCCAGCCTGCTGGGAAGCCAGAAATTATTATTTTACGAAAAATGGAGACATGCCTGCCTCACAGGAAGCCAGAAATTATTATTTTACGATAAATAGAGATATGCCAGCCTAACAAGAAGCCAGAAATTATTATTTTACGAAAAATAGAGATATGCTTGCCTCACAGGAAGCCAGAAATTATTATTTTACGAAAATGGAGATATGCCAGCCTCACGGGAAACAAGAAATTATTATTTTACGAAAAATGGAGATATGCCAGCCTCACGGAAGTCAAAAATTATTATTTTACGAAAAATGGAGATATGCCAGCCTCACAGGAAGCCAGAAATTATTATTTTAGGAAAAATAGAGAAATACCAGCCTCACGGGAAGCCAGAAATAATTATTTTACGAAAAATGGAGATATACCATCCTCACGGAAGCCATAAATTATTATTTTACGAAAAATGGAGATATGCCAGCCTCACAGGAAGCCAGAAATTATTATTTTACGAAAAATGGAGATATGCCAGCCTCACGGGAACCCAGAAATTGTTATTTTATGAAAAATGGAGATATGACAGCCTACCAGGAACCCAGAAATTATTATTTTACGAAAATGGAGATATGTCAGCCACTCGGGAAACCAGAAATTAACATTTTACGAAAAATAGACATATGCCAGCCTGACAGGAAGCCAAAATTATTATTTTACGAAAAATGGAGATAAGTCAGCCTCACGGGAAGCTAGAAATTACTGTTTTACGAAAATGGAGATATGCTAGCCTGACCGAAAGCCACAAATTATTATTTTATGAAAAGTGGAGATATGCTGCCCGTCATAGCCTCACGGGAAGCCACAAATGATTATTTTACGAAATATAGAGATACGCCAGCCTGACGGGAAGCCAAAACATTATTCTTTTAAGAAATATGGAGATATGACAGCCTCAAGGGGGAGCCAAAAATTATTCTTTTAAGAAATATGGAGATATGCCAGCCGGATAGGAAGCCAAACAATTATTATTTTACGAAAAATAGAGAGCCCCAGCCTGAAGCAAAGCCATAAATTATTATTTTACAAAAAATAGAGATATGCCAGCCTGACGGGAAGCCAGAAATGATTACTTTACGAAAAACGGAGTTATGCCAGCCTGAAGTGAAGCCATAAATTATTATTTTATGAAAAATAGAGATATGCCAGCCTGACGGGAAGCCAGAAATTACTTTACGATAAATGGAGATATGCCAGCCGGCCGTGAAGCCAAAAATTATTATTTTATGAAAAATTGAGATATACCAGCCTGACAGGAAGCCAAAAATTATTATTTTACGAAAAATGGATATATGCCAGCATCACAGGAAACCAGAAATGATTTATTTACGAAAAATGGAGGTATGCCAGCCTTACGGGAAGCCAGAAATTATTATTTTACGAAAATGGAGATATGTCAGCCTGAAGGGAAGCCAGAAATTATTATTTTACGAAAATGGAGATATGCCAGCCTGAAGGGAAACCAGAAATTATTATTTTATGAAAAATGAAGATATACCAGCCTGCCTTGAAGCCAGAAATTATCATTTTACGAAAATAGAGATATGCCAGCCTGACAGGGAGCCAGAAATTATTATTTTACGAAAAATGGAGATATGCCAGCCTGAAGGGAAGCCAGAAATTAATATTTTACGAAAATGGAAATATGCCAGCCTCACGGGAATCCAGAAATTATTATTTTACGAAAAATGGAGATATACCAGCCTCACGGGAAGCCATAAATTATTATTTTACGAAAAATGGAGATATGCCAGCCTCATGGGAAAACAGAAATTATTATTTTACAAAAAATGGAGATATGCCAGCCTGCTGGGAAGCCAGAAATTATTATTTTACGAAAAATGGAGACATGCCTGCCTCACAGGAAGCCAGAAATTATTATTTTACGATAAATAGAGATATGCCAGCCTAACAAGAAGCCAGAAATTATTATTTTACGAAAAATAGAGATATGCTTGCCTCACAGGAAGCCAGAAATTATTATTTTACGAAAAATGGAGATATGCCAGCCTCACGGGAAACAAGAAATTATTATTTTACGAAAAATGGAGATATGCCAGCCTCACAGGAAGCCAGAAATTATTATTTTAGGAAAAATAGAGAAATACCAGCCTCACGGGAAGCCAGAAATAATTATTTTACAAAAAATGGAGATATACCATCCTCACGGAAGCCATAAATTATTATTTTACGAAAAATGGAGATATGCCAGCCTCACAGGAAGCCAGAAATTATTATTTTACGAAAAATGGAGATATGCCAGCCTCACGGGAACCCAGAAATTGTTATTTTATGAAAAATGGAGATATGACAGCCTACCAGGAACCCAGAAATTATTATTTTACGAAAATGGAGATATGTCAGCCACTGGGAAACTAGAAATTAACATTTTACGAAAAATAGACATATGCCAGCCTGACAGGAAGCCAAAATTATTATTTTACGAAAAATGGAGATAAGTCAGCCTCACGGGAAGCTAGAAATTACTGTTTTACGAAAATGGAGATATGCTAGCCTGACCAAAAGCCACAAATTATTATTTTATGAAAAGTGGAGATATGCTGCCCGTCATAGCCTCACGGGAAGCCACAAATGATTATTTTACGAAATATAGAGATACGCCAGCCTGACGGGAAGCCAAAACATTATTCTTTTAAGAAATATGGAGATATGACAGCCTCAAGGGGAGCCAAAAAATTATTCTTTTAAGAAATATGGAGATATGCCAGCCGGATAGGAAGCCAAACAATTATTATTTTACGAAAAATAGAGAGCCCCCAGCCTGAAGCAAAGCCATAAATTATTATTTTACAAAAAATAGAGATATGCCAGCCTGACGGGAAGCCAGAAATGATTACTTTACGAAAAACGGAGTTATGCCAGCCTGAAGTGAAGCCATAAATTATTATTTTATGAAAAATAGAGATATGCCAGCCTGACGGGAAGCCAGAAATTACATTACTTTACGATAAATGGAGATATGCCAGCCGGCCGTGAAGCCAAAAATTATTATTTTATGAAAAATTGAGATATACCAGCCTGACAGGAAGCCAAAAATTATTATTTTACGAAAAATGGATATATGCCAGCATCACAGGAAACCAGAAATGATTTATTTACGAAAAATGGAGGTATGCCAGCCTTACGGGAAGCCAGAAATTATTATTTTACGAAAAATGGAGATATGTCAGCCTGAAGGGAAGCGAGAAATTATTATTTTACGAAAAATGGAGATATGCCAGCCCGAAGGGAAACCAGAAATTATTATTTTATGAAAAATGAAGATATACCAGCCTGCCTTGAAGCCAGAAATTATCATTTTACGAAAAATAGAGATATGCCAGCCTGACAGGGAGCCAGAAATTATTATTTTACGAAAAATGGAGATATGCCAGCCTGAAGGGAAGCCAGAAATTAATATTTTACGAAAAATGGAAATATGCCAGCCTCACGGGAATCCAGAAATTATTATTTTACGAAAAATGGAGATATACCAGCCTCACGGAAAGCCATAAATTATTATTTTACGAAAAATGGAGATATGCCAGCCTCATGGGAAAACAGAAATTATTATTTTACAAAAAATGGAGATATGCCAGCCTGCTGGGAAGCCAGAAATTATTATTTTACGAAAAATGGAGACATGCCTGCCTCACAGGAAGCCAGAAATTATTATTTTACGATAAATAGAGATATGCCAGCCTAACAAGAAGCCAGAAATTATTATTTTACGAAAAATAGAGATATGCTTGCCTCACAGGAAGCCAGAAATTATTATTTTACGAAAAATGGAGATATGCCAGCCTCACGGGAAACAAGAAATTATTATTTTACGAAAAATGGAGATATGCCAGCCTCACGGGAAGTCAAAAATTATTATTTTACGAAAAATGGAGATATGCCAGCCTCACAGGAAGCCAGAAATTATTATTTTAGGAAAAATAGAGAAATACCAGCCTCACGGGAAGCCAGAAATAATTATTTTACGAAAAATGGAGATATACCATCCTCACGGAAGCCATAAATTATTATTTTACGAAAAATGGAGATATGCCAGCCTCACAGGAAGCCAGAAATTATTATTTTACGAAAAATGGAGATATGCCAGCCTCACGGGAACCCAGAAATTGTTATTTTATGAAAAATGGAGATATGACAGCCTACCAGGAACCCAGAAATTATTATTTTACGAAAATGGAGATATGTCAGCCACTCGGGAAACCAGAAATTAACATTTTACGAAAAATAGACATATGCCAGCCTGACAGGAAGCCAAAAATTATTATTTTACGAAAAATGGAGATAAGTCAGCCTCACGGGAAGCTAGAAATTACTGTTTTACGAAAATGGAGATATGCTAGCCTGACCGAAAGCCACAAATTATTATTTTATGAAAAGTGGAGATATGCTGCCCGTCATAGCCTCACGGGAAGCCACAAATGATTATTTTACGAAATATAGAGATACGCCAGCCTGACGGGAAGCCAAAACATTATTCTTTTAAGAAATATGGAGATATGACAGCCTCAAGGGGAGCCAAAAATTATTCTTTTAAGAAATATGGAGATATGCCAGCCGGATAGGAAGCCAAACAATTATTATTTTACGAAAAATAGAGAGCCCCCAGCCTGAAGCAAAGCCATAAATTATTATTTTACAAAAAATAGAGATATGCCAGCCTGACGGGAAGCCAGAAATGATTACTTTACGAAAAACGGAGTTATGCCAGCCTGAAGTGAAGCCATAAATTATTATTTTATGAAAAATAGAGATATGCCAGCCTGACGGGAAGCCAGAAATTACTTTACGATAAATGGAGATATGCCAGCCGGCCGTGAAGCCAAAAATTATTATTTTATGAAAAATTGAGATATACCAGCCTGACAGGAAGCCAAAAATTATTATTTTACGAAAAATGGATATATGCCAGCATCACAGGAAACCAGAAATGATTTATTTACGAAAAATGGAGGTATGCCAGCCTTACAGGAAGCCAGAAATTATTATTTTACGAAAAATGGAGATATGTCAGCCTGAAGGGAAGCCAGAAATTATTATTTTACGAAAAATGGAGATATGCCAGCCTCACGGGAAGCCAGAAATTATTATTTTATGAAAAATGAAGATATACCAGCCTGCCTTGAAGCAAGAAATTATCATTTTACGAAAAATAGAGATATGCCAGCCTGACAGGGAGCCAGAAATTATTATTTTACGAAAATGGAGATATGCCAGCCTGAAGGGAAGCCAGAAATTAATATTTTACGAAAAATGGAAATATGCCTCACGGGAGGCCAGAAATTATTATTTTACGAAAAATGGAGATATGCCAGCCCTCACAGAAAGCCAGAAATTATTATTTTACCAGCCTCACGGGAAGCCAGAAATTATTATTTTACAAAAAATTTGCCAGCCGGGAATCCAGAAATTATTATTTTACGAAAATGGAGATATGCCAGCCTCACAGAAAGCCAGAAACTGATTATTTTACGAAAAATAGAGATATGCCAGCATTATGGGAAGCCAGAAATTAGTATTTTACGAAAAATGGAGATATGCCAGCCTGACAGGAAGCCAGAAATTATTATTTTACGATAAATAGAGATATGCCAGCCTGAAGGGAAGCCAGAAATTATTATATTACGAAAAATGGAGATATGCCAGCCTCACGGGAAACCAGAAATTATTATTTTACGAAAAATGGAAATATGCCAGCCAGCCAAAAATTATTATTTTACAAATGGAGAAACCAGAAATTATTATTTTATGAAAATGGAGATATGCCAGCCTCACGGGAAGCAAGAAATTATTATTTTACGAAAAATGGAGATATGCCAGCCTCATGGGAAGCTAGAAATTATTATTTACGAAAAATAGAGATATGTCAGCCTGACGGGAAACCAGAAATTATTATTTTATGAAAAATGAGAGATATGCCATTACCCTGAAGACGAAATTATTTTACGAAAAAATAGAGATATGCCAGCCTCCAGAAATTATTATTTTACAAAAAATGGAGATATGCCAGCTCACGGAAGCCAGAAATTATTATTTTACGAAAAATGGAGGCCATTATTAATTATTATTTTTACGAAAATGGAGATATGCCAGCCTACCAGGAAGCCAGAAAATTATTTTATTTTACGAAAAATAGAGATATGCCATTATTCATGGAGATATGCCAGCCTCACGGGAGGGAAACCAGAAATTATTATTTTACAAAATATAGAGATAGTCAGCCAGAAATTATTATTTTACGAAAAATGAGGAAGCTATGAATTATTATTTTACGAAAAATGGAAGTATACCAGCCTCACAGGAAGCCAAAAATTATTATCTTACGAAAAATAGAGATATGCTAGCCTGAAGGGAAGCCAGAAATGATTATTTTACGAAAAACAGAGATATACCAGCCTCACGGGAAGCCAGAAATGATAACTTTACGAAAAACGGGGATATGCCAGCCTGACGAGAAGCCATAAACTATTATTTTACGAAAAATGGAGATATGCCAGCCTGAAGGGAAGCCAGAAATGACTTTACGATAAATGGAGATATGCCAGCCTCACGGGAAGCCAGAAATTATTATTTTATGAAAAAAATTGTTTTAATAAAAATGGAGGTATGCCAGCCCGATAGGAAGCCAAAAAATAGAGATATGCCAGCCTGAAGGGAAGCCAGAAATTATTATTTTACGAAAAATGTAGATATGCCAGCCTCACAGGAAGCCAGAATTTATTATTTTACGAAAAATGGAAAAATGGAGATATGCCAGCCTCATGGGAAGCCAGAAATTATTATTTTACGAAGAATGGAGATATGCCAGCCTGAAGGGAAGCCAGAAATTATTATTTTATGAAAAATGGAGATATGCCAGCCTGACAGGAAGCCAGAAATTATTATTTTCCGAAAAATGGAGATGTGACAGCCTCACGGGAAGACAAAATGTGATTATTTTACGAAAAATAGAGATATGCCAGCCTCACAGGGAAATTATTACGGAAAAACTAGAAATGATTTATTACAAAAAATGGAGATATGCCAGAAATTATTATTTTATGAAAAATGGAGATATGCCAGCCTCGAAAAACGGGAAGCCAGAAATTATTATTTTACGAAAAATGGAGATATGCCAGCCTCACGGGGAAACCAAAAATTATCATTTTACGACGGGAAAGAATGGAGATATGCCAGAAATTATTATTTTACGAAAAATGGAGAAACCAGAAATTATTATTTTACGAAAAATGGAGATATGCCATCCTGCCATGAAGCCAGAAATTATTATTTTATGAAAAATAGAAATATGCCAGTCTCACAGAAAGCCAGAAACTGATTATTTTACGAAAAATAGAGATATGCCAGCCTCATGGGAAGATATGCCAGCCTCAGGGAAGCCAGAAATTATTATTTTACGAAAAATAGAGATATGCTAGCCAGAAATAAGAACCCAAAAATTATTTTACGAAAATGGAGATATGCCAGCCCCACGGGAAGCCAGAAATTATTATTTTACTGAAAAATGGAGATATGCCAGCCTCACTGGAAGCCATAAATTATTATTTTACGAAAATGGAGATATGCCAGCCTGAAGGGAAGTAAGAAATTATTATTTTACGAAAAATAGAGATATGCCAGCCTGACGGGAAGCCAGAAATTATTATTTTATGAAAAATGGAGATACGAAAAATAGAGCCAGCCTCACGGGAAGCCAGAAATTATTATTTTTTACGAAGCCAGAAAAAATGAATAGATATGCCAGCCTCACAGGAAGTCAGAAATTATTATTTTACGAAAATGGAGATATGCCAGCCTGAAGGGAAGCCAGAAATTATTATTTTACGAAAATGGAGATATGCCAGTCAGCCCTATTATTTTACGAAAAATGGGGAATCCAGAAATTATTATTTTACGAAAATGGAGATATGCCAGCCTCACAGAAAGCCAGAAACTGATTATTATTTACGAAAAATGAGATATGCCAGCCTGATGGGAAGCCAGAAAAATTTTACGAAAAGAGATATGCCAGCATTACGGGAAGCCAGAAATTAGTATTTTACGAAAAATAGAGATATGCCAGCCTGACAGGAAGCCAGAAAATTATTTTTTACGATAAATACAGATATCCCAGCCTGAAGGGAAGCCATAAATTATTATATTACGAAAAATGGAGATATGCCAGCCTCACGGGAAACCAGAAATTATTATTTTACGAAAAATGGAGATATGCCAGCCTCATGGAAGCCAGAAATTATTATTTTATGAAAAATGGAATTATGCCAGCCTTACGGGAAGCCAGAAATTATTATTTTACGAAAAATGGAGATATGCCAGCCTCACGGGAAGCTAGAAATTATTATTTTACGAAAAATAGAGATATGCCAGCCTCACGGGAGGCCAGAAAATATTATTTTATGAAAAATGGAGATATGCCAGCCTCATGGGAAGCCAGAAATTATTATTTTACGAAAAATGGAGACATGCCAGCCTAACAGGAAGCCAGAAATTATTATTTTACGAAAAATAAAGATATGCCAGCCTCACGGGAAACCAGAAATTATTATTTTACAAAATATAGAGATAGCCAGCCTGGCGGAAAGCTATGAATTATTATTTTACGAAAAATGGAAATATACCAGCCTCACAGGAAGCCACAAATTATTATCTTACGAAAAATAAAGATATGCCAGCCTGAAGGGAAGCCAGAAATGATTATTTTACGAAAAAAAGAGATATGCCAGCCTCACGGGAAGCCTGAAATGATTACTTTACGAAAAACGGGGATATGCCAGCCTGACGGGAAGCCATAAACTATTATTTTACGAAAAATGGAGATATGCCAGCCTGAAGGGAAGCCAGAAATGACTTTACGATAAATGGAGATATGCCAGCCTCACGGGAAGCCAAAAAATTATTGTTTTAATAAATATGGAGGTATGCCAGCCCGATAGGAAGCCAAAAAATTATTATTTTAAGAAAAATAGAGATATGCCAGCCTGAAGGGAAGCCAGAAATTATTATTTTACGAAAAATGGAGATATGCCAGCCTCACGGGAAGCCAAAATGTGATTATTTTACGAAAAATGGAAAAATGGAGATATGCCAGCCTCACGGGAAGCCAGAAATTATTATTTTACGAAGAATGGAGATATGCCAGCCTGAAGGTAAGCCAGAAATTATTATTTTATGAAAAATGGAGATATGCCAGCCTGACAGGAAGCCAGAAAATATTATTTTCCGAAAAATGGAGATATGCCAGCCTCACGGGAAGACAGAATGTGATTATTTTACGAAAAATAGAGATATGCCAGACTCACGGAAAAACTAGAAATTATTTATTACAAAAAATGGAGATACGCCAGCCTCACGGGAAGCCAGAAATTATTATTTTACGAAAAATGGAGATATGCCAGCCTCACGGGAAACCAAAAATTATCATTTTACGAAGAATGGAGATATGCCAGCCTGCAGGGAAACCAGAAATTATCATTTTACGAAAAATGGAGATATGCCAGCCTGATGGGAAGCCAGAAATTATTATTTTATGAAAAATAGAGATATGCCAGCCTCACAGAAAGCCAGAAACTGATTATTTTACGAAAAATAGAGATATGCCAGCCTCACGGGAAGCCGGAAATTATTATTTTACGAAAAAGAGATATGCTAGCCTTACAGGAAGCCAGAAATTATTATATTACGAAAATGGAGAGATGCCAGCCTGACGGGAAGTAAGAAATTATTTTACGAAAAATGGAGATATGCCAGCCTGACGGGAAGCCAGAAATTATTATTTTATGAAAAATGGAGATACGCCAGCCTCACGGGAAGCCAGAAATTATTATTTTACGAAAAATGGAGATATGCCAGCCTCACAGGAAGTCAGAAATTATTATTTTATGAAAAATGGAGATATGCCAGCCTGACGGGAAGCCAGAAATTATTATTTTACGAAAAATGGAGATATGCCAGCCTGACGGGTAGCCAGAAATGACTTTACAATACATGGAGATATGCCAGCCTGAAGGGAAGCCAGAAATTATTATTTTATGAAAAATGGAGATATGCCAGCCTGGAGGGAAGCCAGAAATTATTATTTTACGAAAAATGGAGATATGCCAATCTCACGGGAAGCCAGAATGTGATTATTTTACGAAAAATGGACATACGCCAGCCTAACAGGAAACCAGAAAATATTTACTTACGAAAAATGGAGATATGCCAGCCTCACGGGAAGCCAGAAATTATTATTTTACGAAAAATGGAGAGATGCCAGACTGCCAGGAAGCCAAAAATTATTATTTTACGAAAAATGGAGATATGCCAGCCTGCAGGGAAACCAGAAATTATTATTTTACGAAAAAAGGGGATATGCCAGGCTCACGGGAAGCCAGAAATTATTATTTTATGAAAAATAGAGATATACCAGCCTCACAGAAAACCAGAAACTGATTATTTTATGAAAAATAGAGATATGCCAGCCTCACTGGAAGCCAGAAATTAGTATTTTACGAAAAATAGAGATATGCCAGCCTGACAGGAAGCCAGAAATTATTATTTTACGATAAATAGAGATATTCCAGCCTGAAGGGAAGCCATAAATTATTATATTACGAACAATGGAGATATGCCAGCCTCACGGGAATCCAGAAATTATTATTTTACGAAAAATGGAGATATGCCAGCCTCACGGGAAGCCAGAAATTATTATTTTACGAAAAATGGAGGTATGCCAGCCTCACGGGAAGCAAGAAATTATTATTTTACGAAAAATGGAGATATGCCAGAAATTATAATTTTACGAAAAATGGAGATATGCCAGCCTCACGGGAGGCCAGAAATTATTATTTTACGAAAAATGGATATGCCAGCCTCACGGGAAGCCAGATATTATTATTTTACGAAAAATGGAGATATGCCAGCCTCACAGGAAACCAGAAATTATTATTTTATGAAAGATAGATATGCCAGCCTGACGGAAAGCCATGAATTATTATTTTACGAAAAATGGAGGTATGTCAGCCTCACAGGAAGCCACAAATTATTATCTTACGAAAAATAGAGATATGCCAGCCTGAAGGGAAGCCAGAAATTATTATTTTACGAAAAACAGAGATATGCCAGCCTCACAGGAAGCCAGAAATGATTACTTTACGAAAAACGGGGATATGCCAGCCTGACGGGAAGCCATAAACTATTATTTTACGAAAAATGGAGATATGCCAGCCTGACGGGAAGCCAGAAATGACTTTACGATAAATAGAGATATGCAGCCTGCCGTGAAGCCAGAAATTAGTATTTTACGAAAAATGGAGATATGCCAGCCTCATGGGAAGTCAAAAAATTATTGTTTTAAGAAATATGGAGGTATGCCAGCCGGATAAGAACCCAAAAAATTATTATTTTACGAAAAATAGAGATATGCCAGCCTGAAGGGAAGCCAGAAATGATAACTTTACGATAAACGGAGATATGCCAGCCTCACTGGAAGCCAGAAATGATTATTTTACGAAAAATGGAGATATGCCAGCCTGATGGGAAGTCAGAAACTATTATTTTACGAAAAATGGAGATATGCCAGCCTCATGGGAACCCAAAAATTATTATTTTACGAAAAATGGAGATATGCCAGCCTCACGGGAAGCCTGAAAGCATTATTTTACGAAAAATGGAGATACGGCAGCCTCACGGGAAGCCAGAAATGATTATTTTACGAAAAATGGAGATATGCCAGCCTCATGGGAAGCCAGAAATTATTATTGTACGAAAAATGGAGATATGCCAGCCTCACGAGAAACCAGAAATTATTATTCTACGAAAAATAGAGAAATGCCAGCCTCACGGGAAGCCATGAATTATTATTTTATGAAAAATGGAGGTATGCCAACCTCACAGGAAGCCACAAATTATTATCTTACGAAAAATAGAGATATGCCAGCCTGAAGGTAAGCCAGAAATGATTATTTTACGAAAAATAGAGATATGCCAGCCTCACGGGAAGCCAGAAATGATTACTTTACGAAAAACGGAGATATGCCAGCCTGACAGGAAGCCAGAAATTACTTTACGAAAAATGGAGATATGGCAGCCTGACAGGAAGCCAGAAATGACTTTATGATAAATGGAGAGATATGCCAGCATGAAGGGAAGCCAGAAATTATTATTTTATGAAAAATGGAGATATGCCAGCCTGAAGGGAAGCCAGAAATTATTATTTTACCAAAAATGGAGATATGCCAACCTCACGGGAAGCCAAAATGTGATTATTTTACGAAAAATGCAGATATGCCAGCCTCACGGGAAGCCATAAATTATTATTTTACGAAAAATAGAGATATGCCAGCCTCACAGGAAGCCAGAAATTATTATTTTACGAAAAATGGAAATATGCCAGCCTGACAGGAAGTCAGAAATTATTATTTTACGAAAAATGGAGATATGCCAGCCTGATGGGAAGTCAGAAACTATTATTTTACGAAAAATGGAGATAAGCCAGATTCACAGTAAACCAGAAATTATTATTTTACGAAAAATGGAGATATGCCAGCCTTACGGGAAGCCAGAAATTATTATTTTACGAAAAATGGAGATATGCCAGCCTGAAGGGTAGCCAGAAATTATTATTTTACGAAAAATGGAGATATGCCAGCCTACCAGAAAGCCAGAAATTATTATTTTACGAAAAATGGAGATATGCCAGCCTCACGAGAAACCAGAAATTATTATTTTACGAAAAATAGAGTTATGCCAGCCTGACGGGAAACCATGAATTATTATTTTACGAAAAATGGAGGTATGCCAGCCTCACAGGAAGCCACAAATTATTATCTTACGAAAAATAAATATATGCCAGCCTGCCAGAAATGATTATTTTACGAAAAATGGAGATATGCCAGCCTGCCTGAAAGCCAGATATTACTTTACGAAAAATGGAGATATGCCAGCCTCACGGGAAGCCAGAAATTGTTATTTTACGAAAAGTGGAGATATGCCAGCCTCACAGGAAGCCAGAAATTATTATTTTACGAAAAATGGAGATATGCCAGCCCCACGGGAAGCCAGAAATTATTATTTTACAAAAAATGGAGATATGCCAGCCTAACGGGAAACCAGAAATTATTATTTCACGAAAAATGGAGATATTTCAGCCTGCCGTGAAGCCATAATTATTATTTTACGAAAAATGGAAATATGCCAGACTGACGGAAGCCAGAAATTATTTATTTACAAAAAATAGAGATATGCCAGCCTGACGCAAAGCCAAAAATTATTATTTTACAAAAAATGGAGATATGCCAGCCTGACGGGAAGCCAGAAATTATTATTTTACGAAAAATGGTTTTACAAGTATTTCGAAAGGATGAACAGTAATTGTTCCTCGTTGGGTGATTGGGTTCCGTTTTCAGCTAGTACTCTGCTGGCCGCGATTTCGAATCTCCGACCGATCAATGAAGAATAATAGGAATGTATTTCTCGTGATAGAAATTCATTTCTCGCTATAATGTGGTTCGGATTCCACAATAAGCTGTAGGTCCCGTTGCTATGTAACCAATTGGTTCTTAGCCACGTAAAATAAATCTAAGCCTTCGGGCCAGCCCTAGGAGAGCTGTTAATCAGCTCAGTGGTCTGGTTAACCTAAGACATACTTAACTTTGAACAGTGATTTACTCCCTGAATCTTCTTCTTTTAACGTGCATTTTTCCCATTTTTATATGAGTAAGCACGATGCCTTCTTTGAAGGACTTTGATTTGGCTTTGGGGTAGACCGGAATCTCGATCGGCTAAATAAATTCATTAAGAAGCCAGATAATTATATATTTTGTGAAAATTAATTTAATATCTTATGAAGCCAGGCTATTACTACTTTCGCGAAATTCGTTTAAATAAATATCTAACGAAGCCACAGAATCATTTATGCCATAAAAATGGTTCTAATAAATATTTTACGAAGTCACACAATTGTATATTTAATGAAAATGTTTTTAATAAATATCTTATGATGCCAAACAATGATCTATTTCCTGAAAATCATTTCAATAAATATCCTAAGCCAGACAATTATTCATTTAATAAAAATTGCTTCAATAAATATCTTCCGAAGTCACGGAATTATTTATTCTATGAAAACACTTTTAATATTATCTTACGAGCCCAAACTATTTATTTCATAGGATTTTCCCGTCAGCTGCCGACGGGAAGCGAGATTACATCGTGTAATTGCAAGAAATCTGAAATTCCAGAAAAGCGCTGCTAAATCGGCCAAATCAATCAGACTCCCTAAAGGAGATAGCGTCTCTGGTATTTGGAACTTTACTCTTATAACGGAGCCCCACTAATTTTAGGATACACCGATGCCACTGATTTGGCAACTTATCATTCTCCTTCAATAAATGAACTATAAAATACGAGACATTATTTTCCACAGCTTAAGCTTCCCTCTCTCTCTCTCTCTTTCTCTCTTTATTATGGATGTGCCTCTATAGAAGCTTGTATAACGCACATCAGGCTCTGACGCGCATTTCCCCCCTACCATTAATGTCCAAGGTGAAGCCTTTAAAAATAGAATGTTGACACATGCAACAACAAAATTTCCCACAATACGTAACAATTTAAACGAGAACTATATAGTAAGAAGAGAAAAAAATCAACCGTGAACTAATTCAGAAATAGACATAACGCCTCAAGGCAACTCTCAGCGCCATCTGGTCACTACCTATAAATATATATTCCTCATGTATACTGTAGATGATTAAGGAAAGTGACCACGGGTCATAGTGATGAGAGGATTGTCTTTCACCTCACTCCGTTCGTCAGTACAAAAGCAAAACACGAAGATCAAAACATTATACTTGGACCTTGTGTTCATGGTTATATATATAAATATATATATATATATATATATATATATATATATATATATATATATATATATATATATATATATATATATATATATATTATATATATATATATAATTATATATGTATAGGCTATATATATATACTTTATGTACAGAAGTACATACGTTAACATATATGCATGCATACACATGCACACATTACTTTAAACGAAGTCACTTGTAAATAAAAGCAAACAACTGGACAGTACGCTCGAATAAATGTCCACTCTCAGGATTGACCTCAACCTCGAGGTTAATCCTGAATATGTACCTTTATGGATTATGATTAAATACCTCCTTCGGCAGGATGGAAAACGTGTCAACGCCGCTAATTTATAGGTAAAGTAAGTATACCTTAGTTTTACCAGACCACTGATTTATAGGAAAGTCTCAACCTTTCGTAGCCAGTGTATTAGTAACGTATGATACCGCATACAACGTTCGACTAATCACATTCCAAACACCACCTAGAATGCTTCATACTTATCATTATCAGTGCTCAACTTCCACAAGACCGACTGGGATGAAAGGATGTAGGTATCAAATCCCATGCTGGTCTTGTGACAACTTTTATATTTGTCAAGCTGGAAAATCATTGGAAAGGGACAGAATAACATAAAAATGAGCTACCTATGCACCGGTGAACAGTGGAGTAATCGTATATGATAGTGAAAGTAATTGTGCAGGGCAAAAAATCCAGTTTATTCTAACAAAGTACTAGAAAGAAACATCATTGAGTCAAGTTTTATCAAAGAAAGCTTTTATAAGAATATAAATGTCAGTCAAGGCATGTATAAACTTGATCCATTCATTTCAAAGGAAATATGTAAATTGTAGATATGAAGAAAGGTAGCTGGCATGGGAAGGGAAAAAGGTAGGCAGCCACCCGCATAAACAGATTTGCACATAGAATACGTGACCTCAGACACAAATGAGTATACGACTCTAACCCTTCCCACCTGATAGGTGGTCCGTATGTTCGCTTGTACTTCCCCTCTACCGTATATATATGGTAAATTTCTATCATTATGTATCAATCCTCTAGAAACAACTTGGATATAAAGTTGGAACCGTTACGGATTCACACCCAGTATTCCATCCCAGTGGTGAAATGATATATGTAATTGTAATAGCCACAGCGCCTTCTAACTTCTCGAATTCTTCACACTTTTTGGGTAGGCTTGTCACTACAAAGCCATAGATAAATATGCAAGAAATATGAAGTAATTCTGATGTTCGGTAGCAGGACTCGAACCCGCATTCCGAGTAATCAGAACGAGGTCACGTGGCCAGGTCAGCAACGTGGCCTCGTTTTGATTAATCGGGATGCCGGTTCGATTCTTACATCAGAATTACTTCATATATCTTGCACTTAGATCTAAGGCTGCGTAGTGACAGGCGTATCCAAAAAGTACGAATTCGAGAAGTTAAGAGGGCATTGTAGCTATAACAATTATATACTTATCTGGTAAAAAATTACCAATAGATTCTATATATATATGTGTGTGTGTGTGTGTGTGTGTAGATATATAACGTGTGCGTGTCATCCAAGGTCATTTGGGTGGGTCTATCGATACTTGAAATGTTTACAAGATAATCAAGTCCGTATTTCGAAAAATGCAAAGGAAGGCAAGAACCCAACAACATTATAGAAGCTGATAATGTTTGTCAACATGCCCTTAACAAGAACCATTAAATTCTCCGATTTGTAAAAAAAAATTAAAAATTAAAAAAAATACATCCTGTGAACAATCGAAAACGTTGCGAATAGGTTAAATATTCTGTGGTAATATAAAAATTCCTCCTACAAATCATCTAAAGCAGGGGTGGCCAGTCTTGAATCCCATGCGTCTTTTTTTTTTTTTAGTTCAGATGAGCCACGCAAACTTGTACCCGCTTTCAGTCCTCTAAAGTATGGTAGTATCAATGCATTTGGCAGTTATACATGGAATTAATATATATATATATATATATATATATATATATATATATATATATATATATATATATATATATATATATATATATATATATACATGTATATATAACGTGTGTGTGTGGCATGAGCATGCATGGTTTTACTTTTATTATCCGTGGGGTTTGTGCGCCATCTGTAATCATCCAATGCGCCACAGGTTGGCATCCTTGATCTTAAGCAACATCCCGTTCCCTATCGCCGTTGAAAAAACATGCGATTTGGAAAAACTTATTTATTAAATTCGCCAAGTGATTTAACTGACTTGGCAGCAGAGGTGAAAACCTACGCCACTTTTCCATATAAACAATATTTTTAACGTCTCTGAACAGTTAGTTTTATTTTTGGAAAAGTTTTTAATGGGTACACCATACGTAACAAAATTTTAAAAAGGCAGCGCCTCAGATAACTATGATTCGCTCGGAACGATTAGAATTGGGTTACTACATCATCATTTGCTAGGGTTAAGATAAGGGTATGAGGAAAGGACCCCTCATCACTAACAAGATTTGCTGAGAAAATCAGGAAGGCGTATTTATACTATTCGACTGCCAGCCCCTACAAGGGGGAACATGTTTCGAGAGAAAAAGAAAAAGTATGAGTATATATATATATATATATATATATATATATATATATATATATATATATATATATATATATATATATATATATATATATATATGGCTTTTGATTGTTGAACAACTTTTATTAGTTTGACAATATTTTCTGAATCTTCTACGTTCTTCCAAATTTAGTGGATGGACAAAAACACATACATACATACATACATTTTATATATATATATATATATATATATATATATATATATATATATATATATATATATATATATATATATATATATACATATTCTTCCTCTCCTGCAGTCAGTGAGTGAAATACTCCTGATCGCGAGAAGCATAGCTAAATTCCATTGCATGAGTACACGATTATATGTGGAATCAAATTAAAATTCCCAAAGAAAACGTCCAATTGTCTCAACCCGTGCGAGCTGCAACTTTATATTCAAGACAGAGAAGGTTAAATCACCAGTGTGGTATGCTGCCTCGAAAAGTCTCGAACGCCTGATCGACTGAGTGATTAAGTTCTGGAACGTGACGTTACAACACGCTTAACTTTATTTATAAAAGGTTCATCATTCAACTGTTTCCAAAAGGAAGGACATAAGCAAGTATTAGAAATTACCTGAAAAAAAATCAACGTACCAACGCAAACTCAGTAGTAAGTTATTATTGAAACTTTCGGACATCTTCACGGAAAGAAGCACTCTATGGGGTTTAGCCTACGCATATAAATAAAGAAATGAATATCATGATCACTTAAGGAAGAAAAATGTGAACCAAGAAAGGTAGCCTTCCCAGTATTGAAAGTTAAAGGGGGAAAGCCTCAAGAGGTTGCAAATTACAAAAACTTTTACTTCTCATGGATTTTCTGAATAAAGACATCCATTTTTTTTTAGAACACATCAGGATACTGCTTTGCTTTTAACAAACAGATTTACTGTTTGAATATGAAACACAGCGTTTCCAATTCAGAGGTCAACAGATACATTTTCTGAACTAATTGATCTAAAAGGATGAGAAATGAAATTAAAAAACAATAGCCAAGTGAGGAATAAAAACAAATTAGTGAGAGATGAAAAACAGAAAAAAGTTGAGAGAGAGAGAGAGAGAGAGAGAGAAAGCGGTTAAGTAGCTCTTCGTTCTATCTAACCAACAACCAACTACGTAAGAACTTACAAGTCTTTCAACATCTTCCAAATCGTTTCATAGACCAATTACATTATAAGCCATCTCACCCTACTCTCATCTAGGCCTAATGTGCGAACTTAACCTTCCCAGACACAGGATACAGTGTTCCCAGCACACCATCTCACACATCATCATCTCTAACATCTTCTCTTTCTCTTCCTCATGAATAGCTAACATATGCACCATATCAACCTATCTGTGTTTCCACATTGCCTAATTAACCATATCACCTGAATAGATACTGGTCCCTCTTTACACATACAGCAACATTTTCATAATCTTTCTTCGTACCTCTTCATAGTTTCTTCTTAGAGCATACCTTACATTTTCTTTCCCGGCAAGCAATATCAACAGCTTTCATTTCCTTTCCTTTTTTCTAACCATGTAACAACTGCAATACACGTTAAAATGAAGTGCTTATAATTTTAACTTTCTGATATATATATATATATATATATATATATATATATATATATATATACATATATGCATATAGTATATATATATATATATATATATATATATATATATATATATATATATATATATATATAGATCGATAGACAGACAGATAGATAAAGATAAATCGATATATGTATATGTGCGTGATATATATATATATATATATATATATATATATATATATATATATATATATATATATATATATATATATATATATATATATATATACAGGGTGCGGCATAAGTAACGCCCTTTGTTTAAGTGGAACAAAATTAAAGCCTTTTTGATTATCCTTTATTTTTTCAAACATGAATGTATTGCCACCGGTTAATAGATTAATATAATATATTAACAAAATTAATAAAATGCTTATTCGGTGGTATAATAATGTTCAATACAAATGATATTTCGGCTTTGCACCCTTGGGATGTTAAATTCAGCTGATAACAATCTTGCGGTTTCAGCACCATTGTTATTGTTTTGATAGTACAATTGAATTGCTTTTACTCTGTTCCTTTGTTAATCTCATGGTTGTATAAAATATCTGAAAAAATGAAGATTTCGCAAATTAATTAAAGAAAATAATAAAGAAAATATACATTATAAGATATAAAATTAAAAAGGGCGTTACTTATGCCGCATTATTAAACCGAATAAGCTTTATATTAATTTTGTTAATATATTATATTAACCTATTAACCTGTGGCAATGCATTCATGTTCGAAAAAATAAAGGATAATAAAAACGGCTTTAATTTTGTTCCACATAAACAAAGGGCGTTACTTATGCCGCACCCGTATGTATGTATGTATATATATGTAAATATAGGGTTAAATATTTTCTGTTAAAACAGAATTCCATCTAATAAAAGGAGTCCATAAAAACGCCAAAATGTAGAAAGTTAATACTATAATTTCGGAGAACAACTGCCTCCCTTTACAGGCAAGTAACGAATGAGAAAAGAGTTAGGTATAGACAAGCGGTATTAATACCAAGAGTTCCAGAGGTCAGCCGTTACGTCACTCCAGTTGGTAACTTCTTAATCTTCTTAATCACTGGTTAAAGGAAAATTTTATCTATAATATCTGAGTCCCAAGATTCTTTTGAGAGGTTCATTGCATTTCTTTGTTTAATCAGTGCTGATTCTACCATCTGGCTTACTGAACGTTTATGTTGTATTAATCTCTGGGGGAGTGATTTACCAGTAAAACCGATGCAGGTTTGGTCACAGTCGAGGCAAGGGATTTCATATACTCCTGTGTCTTTGGGGATTGGCTTTCGATGGATGTTAATCAGGGATTTGGCAAAGGTATTTGGGTAGGTAAAAGCAAAAGGGTTAGAGTTTCCAAAAGTCTATGTCAACGTCTTAATCCTGTCCAGGTGTGGGATTTTGATTTTATTGTTTTGCAGGGGATGGTATAAGATTATGTTAGCTTTATGGATCACTTTCTCAATTATATGGTCAGGGTACTTCAAAGATGACAGCTGCTTACGGATTAGTTCAATTTCCTTCTCAAGGAAATCCGCAAGGCTCTTAAGAATACATTGCTGGCTACGCCAATCTTGATAGAAATGTCATGATAACTTAAAATAGCGTATGTAAGAAAGTGAAAATGTTGGTTTTCTGTATACGGTAAATTTGTATTTTGTTGTGTCTCTAATTATTAAAACATCAAGAAAAGGAATTTTATTGTCTGTTTCCCATTCAACTTTAAATTTGATGCTGGGCACTAATGCGTTTAATTTTGAAAAATATTGTCCCACCTATTGTCCTAAAATGTTAGGATATCATCTACATATCCTGAGGTTTTACTACATTTATTATTATAGTTTCAAAATATTCCATGTATAAATTGGCTAAAACAGGACTTAAGGGCTGCCCATGCTGCACCCGAATTTTTTTTCATAGATGACTCCCCGAATGAAAAGATGTTATTTGACACACATAATTCAACTAACTTTATTATTTTATCTAGGGCTAGTGGGAAATGATCTGAATAGGGGGCTAATTTTTCTCTCAAAAACTGTAGAAAGTCCTGTACTGGTACTTTTGTGAATAGGAAATCTACATCTGAGCTTAATAGTTTGATGT